>NW_021703766.1:17912783-18041782 GCF_005190385.1 Monodon monoceros | reverse complement strand
CACACACACACACACACACACACACACACACACACACACACACACACCTGTTTGCTTTTGACTGAGGTGTTGGCTGCTTCTACCCTGTGTCTGGCCCTGTCCTGTCCTGAGTTCTCTCTCCCTTCACTCAGGGATAGAGTTCTGGGGTTCCACCTGGGCTGCGTTGGGTGCCTAATCTGTCCAGTCCTGTTCTTGCTTCATGATCTCTCAGAGCTAATGTTGCAGGGCTGAGGCTGTGGAAATCGTGTGGGCAGGAGCCTCATCCATCTTGTTAGCCTGTGACTCCTCAGTGCCAACACATAGTAGGTGCCCAATAAATATTTGTACAGGGGCCTGAGTTCCAAATAGGGAGGTGGGTGGTCTCAGGGTCAGGGCCCTGATGTCCCTCACCCTCTGCTGCTAAGATGCACATCTGTGTGTGGTGCATGTTAAACACTAGATGCGCCTGGGGCACCTGTGTCTTAGAACCCTTATCCTTCTCCATCTGATTCTGTAGTTGACTTGAGTGCCCTGCTTGTTCACGCCCTCATGAACATATGCCAGTGGGGACAAGAACTCTCCTGGGAAGACCTTGTTCTGTTGAAAAACAAGTGCTTTGGGGAAACAGGTGCTGTGCCAATATGAGCCTTGTGCAGGTGCTTGGTCAGGGGAGAGGTCACTCATTTTTGCCTTGCTCACTGGGGTGGCCATTCTGGGCACGTGCTTTCAATTAAAATTCACCAGGAGGATTTGCTGGGCTACCTGACAAGGTGGTGAGTTGTTGCCTGGTGTCTCCTGGGTGAGAGATCTAGAAAGCAGACCTTTCCCACCATTTGGGGAGCTGAGCTCAGTCAGTAGTGTCCGGAGGATGGGGGTTGCTCCCATGTTCTGAATCTACAGAGACACTGGGTCGAAGGAAGAACGTAGATGCTGGCCTGAGCTGGAGAGCAGAGCGAGGTCTATGGGGCCTAGAGAGGAAGCTCAGACTATTTGCAATGCACACACCCTCCCCCCAGTACCCCCCGTTGCAGCCTGGCTCTTCTCAAAGTCAAGGTGAACTTTCTGAGGAAATGGAACCACGGAAGAACCTAGAGGAGAGGACAGCCTACTTCTCATGCTCACCTGAAAATCTACCTGCTGGCAGTTTCTGTGGATGCCCGTGAAAGTGTGTGTGATTTAAAGGAACATGCAGGACACTGTCCCATCAAGTGATGAGTTCCTTTGTCATCAAATTCAAGAACTATATATTTGGTCTTTGTCCCTGGTTCCAGGCACAGAGCTTCTAAAACCCTTGTAGCTTCCTGAGTGATAGGGGTGAGAGGAACATTTTTGGTTATTCATATAAGCCTCTGCAACCAAACCTGAGTTTATGCTAATGAGATGACTCTTGGAGGGTGGGCCCTGGTTGCCAGAGGAACCAACCATGGGATTAGAGGATTGGAACTTTTATTTTTTTGATTTTTTTTTGAAGATTGGAACTTTTAGACCCACCCCTCCCTCCAACCTCTGGGGAGGAAAGAGGGTTTGGGCATTGAGTTAACCACCAATGACCAGTGATTTAATCAGTCATGCCTGTGTAAGGAGCCTCCATAAAAACCCTAAATGAAAGGATTCAAAGAGCTTCCAGGTTGGTGAACACATTGAGGAGCTGGGAGGGTGAGGTACCCAGAGAGGGCATGGAAACTCCATGCACCTTCCACATACTTTGTTTTTTTGGATCTCTTCTATTTGGCTGTTCCTGAGTTGTAGCCTTTATAATAAACCAGTAGTAGTAAGTGTAGTGTTTCCCTGAGTTCATGAGCCATGTAGCAAATTATGGAACCTGAAGAGGGGATCATGGGAATCCCTAATTTGTAACCAAATCAGAAGTGTGGGTAACCTGGGGACCCACTACTTGTGACTGGTGTCTGAAGGGGGGCAATCCTGTGGGACTGAGCCCTTTACCTTTGGGATCTGTACTAATTCCAAGTAGTTAGTGTCAGAATTGCTTGATGTGAGGGTAAACCCCACACATTTGGTGTCAGAAGTATTGTGAGTAGAGGACACAGTTTTTCCTTTGGTCATGTAGGAAATAACCCCAACACATGTGTCCATTTCGTGGTTGGCTTTTTGAATCAGGCTTTCCTTTAGTGAGGCTAATGCTATCAAGGAAAATCCACAAGAGGTGAGGGAGGATCATAGCTGTTGGCAGGACTGACCACAAGGTGGAAAATTACATCCTCAGCCTAGTTCATACTTTGGTTTACACAAATGTGTGGGAACCATAGCCACTGCAGGCCCTTTTGGTGCTTGAATGCAATAGAAATTAACTCCTTCATATAGAGTTGAGTGTTTGGCCCTCAAAAAGTCAAGGCCTGCTGACATGAAAAATTGCTGGCCTGGCTTCTAGAAGGGAGAGAGCTAAGAATTTGGCTTAACAAGGTCATCAGCCTCTGGGTGCCTCAGCCAGAACGACAATCTGTCCAGCAGACCATAGAGATTTCAATCAGGTCAGTGTGGTAAAGATTAGAATCTGGGTTCAGCCAATTGCTGGAGGAGCACTTTGCCCATAGCATTGGCTTCCTGGCTCCAGAATTATTTCACAGCTCATTGTAGGTTGTGTAATAACCATTTTGTTTGACAGCCCTGACCTGAAGGTAAGCCCCAGTGTTTCAGTTTTGTCAGACGCCAGGCGTGGCTCAGCATCTCACCTCTGCCTTATCCAGCTCTGCAGCAGTGTTAGGAGTATTCCCCGAGTGAGTTGCTACACATCCCACAAACAAGGCAGGAATGACAGCAGTCCACATGCTCTGCTTGGTTGGGTGGACTCCTCCAGGATCCTCATGTGGTCACCACTGGTCCCAGTGACAGACCAGCCCTTCTGCCGCTCCCCATGGAGCCTGCTCCATCACTGTCATCTTCCTCTTCCTCAACAGGAGAGGCTGGACACAGAAGGCACTGCCCTGCCTTTGAGAAACCTGGAACAACTGGGGGAGACACAGCTGTGTAGGTAAAGAATACCTGGATGGCAGAGGAGACATGATTCTGTAGATAAACCCCACACTCACATCTGCACCCAACCAGGAGAGCAGAGGTGTGACTGGTCTCCACCACGGGGCCAAAGGCTCCCACCTTCCCTCCTCCTCCTTCTTTTGAACAGCTTTATTGAAGTATAATTGATGTACAAGAAGCTGCACGTGTTTAAAGTATACAGTTTGATGAGTTTGACATATGTCTACGCCTGTGAAGCCATCACCACAGTCAAAACAATGAACATATTCATCACTCATTTCCTTGTGCCCCTTTGAAACCCCTCCTTCCTGCCCTTCCTGCCCTGCTTAGCCAACCACTGATCTGCTCAGTCACTATTAGATCAGTTTACTTTTTCTAGAATTGGATATATGTGGAATCATACCGTGTGTTCACTTTTTTGTCTACCTTCTTTTACTCAACATTATTATTTTAGGGTTTATCTATGTTGCTGCATATATGAATAGTTTGTCCCTTTTTGTTGCTGAGTAGCACTCCATCATATGAATATGCCACAGTTTGTTTATCCATTAATCTGTTGATGGACGTTTGAGTTGTTTCTAGCTTGGGGCTACTAGAAATATAGCTTCTATGAATGTTCACATACAAGTATTTGTGTAAACATATGCTTTTATGATTCTTGGGCATGGAATGGCTGGCTCATATGTTTAACTTAAAAAAAAACCTGCCAAACTTTTTTTCAAAATGGTTAAATCATTCCCATCAGCAGTTTATGGGAGTTATAGTTTCTCCATATCCTTATCAACACTTAGTATGGTCGTCCTTTTAAGTTTTAGCCATTCAAGTGGATGTGTCATGGTACCTTACTGTGGTCTTAATTTGATTTCCCTAATAACTAATGATGTTGACTGTGTTTTCATGTGTTTACTTGCCATCCATATATTTTCTTTGGTGAAGTGTCTCTTCAAATTCTTTGTCCATTTTAAAAGCTGGGTTGTTTATAGTAATACAATGTATAAAATAATTATACTATAGTATAACTTACATGTTATATATTATACATTAAAATAATATATAATATTTATTATAAAATATTTTAGATTATATATTATATATAAATATTTACAAACTATATATCCACCAAAAGGTTTATATTTCAAATATATATTCAAATATATTATATTCCTCCTGGGAATTTATGGACATTTTCTGTGGTAAAATGGAACCAGGTAACAACTATGTTGAAACATCAAGAAGGAGACTAAAGTTTATACTTGCTTATTTAAAAAAATTATATATATATATATATATATATCTCCACCAAAAAATATGCCTTTTGGTGGATATATCGTTTGCAAATACTTTCTCGTAGTCTGCGGCTTATCTTTTCATGTTTGTAGCAGTGTATTTTGAAGCACAAAAGTTTTAAATCTTGATGAAGATTTTTAGATCAATATATTGATTTTTATCTTTTAGAGCTTGCGCTTTTTGTGTACTATTTAGGAAATCTTTGCCAAATCCAAGTCCACAAATGATTTCTCCTGTATTTTTTTCTAGTCATTTTATAGTGTTAGTTCTTACATTTAAGTCAATGATCCATTTAAATTTTTGTAAATGGTGTGAGGTAAGGGTCTAGGTTCAGCCATTTTCTTCCTAGATTCCTGGTGCCCTGGGTTAGTATTCTGTCCTCTCTCCACCACACCTCCATTTCCACCTCTTCATGAAGCTACCATCCTGTCTCTGATGTTTCCTAAGCTATTCAGCCTCTGATCTCCTGCTCACATTCAAGCACTTGGTGGGGACAGAGACACCATCCCCCTTCCCCCTGCTCTGGATGCCCTGGAGCACCCCCATCTGGCAGTGATCATGGAGGTGAAGACCAGAACAGCATCCCTTTGAAGCCATTCCACTCTTGATGGACAGTAAACGCTTGTGACAATTTGCCTTCCCAGATATTTATCTCTTATAGTGACAGCCAGAGGGTCTGGAACTCCCCACTGGGAGAGATAACTGGACTCTTAGAGTTCTAAAAATCAACTGGAATCTCATCTGACCCAACATCCTTGTTGGCACTTGCAGAAATCCATGTGCTTGGAAGGTAGGCAGCCTTCCTGAGTGGGAGCAGGTATTGTTATCTTTGTATCAGAAGTGAGCAAACTGAAGTTTCATAAGATTCAGTGACCTGACCAAGGTTACCCAACTGGCTCATCACAATGTGCCTTAACTCCTGGGCCCAGAAAAAAAACCACACTCAGACTTCCTACTCCCAGGCCAGCAGTTCCCACCCTGTAAATGCTGCAAGTCGCACGTGGAATTTTCCTGCCAACAAGACAAACTGCGGCCACACATTCTTTTATGGTTTCAAAGAAAAGCAACTGCAATGAGTGAAGGGTTTAAAAGGGTGTATTTAAGGTCTTGGGTGTAAATCAAAGAAAGGTTTGGGAGAGGCTGGTTCACCCTTTTCCAAGTGGATCTAAGCTTTATTTTTTTCTTCTACTTTTTTTGGGTCTGGAAAGGGAGCTCTCCTGCAGGGTTCAGGGGTCAGCTCACAGCACTGAGTCTGTGGGAGGAAGAAGGTGAGGGCTGGCTGGTGTACCTCTTCAGTGCCGCGCACATCAGGCCCTCCACGATGCCTCACAGTCCCCATCAAGACCCAAGTTTCTCAGCCTGGCCCATTTCCAACCTCAGCCTCTTTTCCCCAACCTTTTCATCAGCCCTTTGTCCACCTAGCTAGGCTGGTCACCTCAGGGACACCCACACCCTTTACCTGGTCTACACCCTTCTTCCTGTCCCTCAGCTTTGCATGCAGGAGTACCTCTGCACTCGGTCCCCTGAGAATCAGCTTGGGTCCCAGATTCTCTCAGCTGGATGGGCCTGTTGCTGCCCTGGCACCCTCAGGCCTGGCTACCCTCACACGTGCTATGCCTGTCTCTGAGGCTCAGTCTTGTAGGACCTCTTCCCCTATGGCCTGAAACTGGTAATTAGGCCTCATCTCATTTTCCTCTGCTTAGCTTTCCCATGTGTCTTACCTCCCTACATAAATTGTAAGCTTCTCCTGGGCATGGATAGGTCTGATCCTTCCTCATTCCATTGTCCTCATTCCATTGTATCTCCTCATCACCTGGCCTCATCCATGTAGCCTCAAATTGGTGTGGATTGCTTTGATTTGATTTGCCTGGGTCTGAGTCTTGGAAGGTGGGAGGTTTGCCAGCTGTAGTTTATAGTTTTCCTATGAACTCTGGAAACAGGCTATGGTGACACAGAGATGCAGACTGCTCTCAGGGCTGGAGGCTTGGAGTTAATAAGAGCTGGAGTTCATCTATGAAGAAGAGAGAAATGAGGGGCCATGGAAGAGAGGTCCTGAGCTCAGAACCAGCCCTTACACCACCAGAAGTATCCCTGCCAACAGAAACGTCTCCATTGTTTTTACACACAGGGAGGGCAGGAATGCTCTGCGTGCCAAGCTCCAGGAGAACTCAAGCTCTGCTGCTTGGGAATGATTTTGCTCGTGTGCAGCTTCTACCCGTCTGCTTGAACTGGTTATAAAGAATTCAGAAAACATGCACACCAGGCACTGCAGAGGGTACTTTGGGGACTAAAGGACGAACAAAAGACATGGTCCTGGCTCTTAGTAAACTTGCTGCCCAGCAGTACTAAGTTCACACACTTGAGTATGATGCAAGTCCCTGACAGTCACCAAAGGCAGGAGCTGTTTGCTGGAGAGGAGACATTTAGGATGAGAATTCCAGAAGATTAGGACTTGGAGAAGGAAATTGCAGGAGGAGGGATCTGCGTGAGTGAAGGCAAGGAGTTAGGATCATGCAGGGCATGCACAGAGGATAGGACTGAGTTGCCTGAATGTAGGCTGAGACAGGAGCTTAGGACCAGTTGGTACATATCCTTGAAAGCCAAGAGACAGAAGATAGAATGGTGGTTGCCAGGGACCTGGGGGGAGGGGAAAGGGGAGCTGTTGTTTAACAGTACAGAGTTTCAGCTTTGTAAGATGAAGTGTTTTAGAGATGGATGGCGGTGATGGTTGCATAACAATGTGACTGTACTTAATACCACAGTATTGAACACATAAAAATGGTCAGATACGTTTCTCCAAAGAAGATATACAGGTTGCCAACAAACACGGTGAAAGGATGCTCAACATCACTAATCATTAGAGAAATGCAAATCAAAACCACAATGAGGTGTCACCTCACACCGGTCAGAATGGCCATCATCAAAAAATCTACAAACAGGGCTTCCCTGGTGGCACAGTGGTTGAGAGTCCGCCTGCCGATGCAGGGGACACGGGTTCGTGCCCTGGTCCGGGTAGATCCCACATGCCGCGGAGTGGCTGGGCCTGTGAGCCATGGCCGCTGAGCCTGCGCGTCCGGAGCCTGTGCTCGGCAACGGGAGAGGCCACAACAGTGAGAGGCCCGCGTACCGCAAAGAAGAGAAAAAAAAAAAAATCTACAAACAATAAATGCTGGAGAGGGTGTGGAGAAAAGGGAACCCTCTTGCTCTGTTGGTGGGAATGTAAATTGATACAGCCATGGAGAACAGTATGGAAGTTCCTTAAAAAACTAAAAATAGAACTACCATATGACCCAGCAATCCCACTACTGGGCATATACCCTGAAAAAAACATAATTCAAGAAGAGACATGTACCCCAATGTTCATTGCAGCACTATTTACAATAGCCAGGACATGGAAGCAACCTAAGCGTCCATCGACAGATGAATGGCTAAAGATGTGGCACATATATACAATGGAATATTACTCAGCCATAAAAAGAAATGAAATTGAGTTATTTGTAGTGAGGTGGATGGACCTAGAGTCTGTCCTACAGAGTGAAGTAAGTCAGAAAGAGAAAAACAAATACTGTATGCTAACACATACATATGGAATCTAAAAAAAACAAAAATCGTTCTGATGAACCTAGGGGCAGGACAGGAATAAAGGTGCAGATGTAGAGAATGGACTTGAGGACGCTGTGAGGGGGAAAGGTAAGCTGGGATGAAGTGAGAGAGTAGCGTTGACATATATACACTATCGAATGTAAAATACATAGCTAGTGGGAAGCAGCTGCATAGCACAGGGAGATCAGCTTGGTGCTTTGTGACCACCTAGAGGGTTGGGATAGGGAAGGTGGGAAGGAGATGCAAGAGGGAGGGGATATGGGGATATATGTGTACATATTGCTGATTCACTTTGTTGTACAGCAGAAGCTAACACACCATTGTAAAGCAATTATATTCCAATAAAGGTGTTAAAAATAAATAAATAAGAAATAAAACCACCCTAAAAAAATGGTCAGATGGTATATTTTATGTTATATGTATTTTACCACACCAAAAAATAAAAAAATCCTCGAAAGCCAGCTTAATGTTTTAAGCGCATGACCTCTGGATTAGATAAACAGACCTAGGTTGGGTAACCTTGGCGTCATAGTTGTGCAACCTTGGGCATGTTAGCTCATTTCTGAAAGCCTCAGTTTTCTCATCAGTAAAACTGGGATGATGTCAAAACCAGATTGTAGAGCAGCTGTGAGGAGTAAATGAGGATATGGCTGTGGTGTGCACAGTATGTGCCTACATACAGTCATACAGTAAGCACTCAGCAGATCATTGTTAATGCCATGTGCTGAGTCTCTTGCCTTAGGGAGCCCAACATTGATGGCGGGGGCGGTCATTGGAAGGGGCAGGATGTGAAGCCTGGTAGTGCTCAGACACATGCAGTAGACAAGTAATGCTGGGGGCTGTGTCAGGAGACAGTGGGGGTACTCTGGGTATGGAGGATGACTTTCCAAAGCTGCGTGGAGCCAGAAATGAGGTCCGGCTTCATATCACACACACACACACACACACACACACACACACACACACACACTCTGTGATCTTGAATCCACTATCCTATTTTGTGCTTTCTATTTTTCTCATCATTTTTGTGTTTATGTCTCTTTTGGATTGATTATTTTTTATTATTGTCTTTTTTTTCCCTCTATTAATTGAAAGTTATACACCGTGTTTCTTTTTCTTTTTCCTTTTAGATTTCTTAGAATTACCACATGCATACTTATCAATATCTAAAGTTAGTCCCTCACTTTACCTTCCTCTTTGCAAAATGTAAAATCTTAAAACATCTTAACTCTGTCTACCGCCTCCTGACTGTTACATTATTGTGATGTACTTTAATTCTATCTGGTTTTATTGTGACCTCACAGGACCTTATAATTCCTGTTATATTATACAGCCAATGTTTGTTCAGCTTTACCCACATATTCACCACTTTTTTGGGCTCTTCATACCTTTTAGCATCTCCGATTTTCCATCTGGGATCATTTTTTTTCTGCCTAACATACATCCTTTTTTTTAAAAAAAAACTTTTATTGGGGTATAGTTGATTTACAATGTTGTGTTAGTTTCAGGTGTACAGCAAAGTGAATCAGTTATACATATACATATATCCTCTCTTTTTTAGATTCTTTTCCCATATAGGCCATTACAGAGTACTGAGTAGAGTTCCCTGTGCTATACAGTAGGTCCTTATTAGTTATCTATTTTATATATAGTAGTGTGTATATGTCAATCCCAATCTTTCAATTTATCCCTCCCCCTCTTATCCCCTAGTACCCATAAATTTATTTTCTACATCTGTAACTATTTCTGTTTTGTAGATAAGTTCATTTGTAGCCTTTTTCAGACTAACATACATCCTTTACAATGTCCTTTAATGAGAGTTCCTTTATTATACGTTCTGTCAGGTTTTGCTTGTCTGAAAATGTGTTTGTTTTGTGCTCATTCATGGAAGATATTTTCACTGGATAAAGAATTCTGGCTTGTCAGGTCCCTTCCACTCCCAGCTTCTATTGTTGCCATTGATAAATCAGCTGTAATCTAAGCACACTGAATTTTTCTTTGGTTCTCTCTCTCTTTCTTTTGTATATGTTCTGCAACTTACTGTATGTGTTTAAGGGTGGGTTTTTTTCTTTTCCTCTTCTTTTTTCAATCCTGCTTGGAATTCCTTGGGATAATTAATATCTGTGAATGGTGTCTCTTATCAGTTCTGGTAAATTCTCAGCCAGTATCTCTTCAAGCGTTGCCCCTCTCCATTTTCTTTCTCCTCTCCTCCCAGAACTCCTACTAATGATAGGCCACTCTTTTCCATGTCTCTTAAGCTTTGTTCCGTATTTTCTATCTTTTGGTCTCTCTGTGCTGTTTTCTGTTGCTTATTTCTAATCCACCTGCCAGTTCACAAGTTGTCTTTTTAGTTAAGTCTAATCTTCCAATGCATTTTATTATTTTTTTTTATTGAAGTATAGTTGATTAACAATGTTGTATTAGTTTCAGGTGTACAGCAAAGTGATTCAGTTACACAGACATATATCTATTTTTTTCCACTGCATTTTAAAATTTCAGGTACATTATTTTTCATTTCTGGAAGTTCCCTTTGCTTCTTTCTCAAATTGGTTAGGTCACTCTTTATAGTTTTCTAATTCCTGCATATATTTTCAAGCTTGTCTTTTATTTCATTAAGCATAGTAAGCATGATTGGTTTCATTAAGCATAGTAAGCATGATAGGTAAGCGTGATTGGTTTATTATACTCAATAATTCCACTATCTGAAGTTGTTGTACATCTGTGTCTGCTGTCTGTTGTCTCTGCTGGTTCTTGTTCATTGTTTCCTTGTGTGCTTGCTTATTTTTGGCTTGTGTACTGCTCAAAGTTTACTTGAAATTTTATTGGGGGTATTTGCTGAAGCCTGGGAGGAAGATACCTTCCCCTAGGGAGGATTTACCTTCTGCCAGATGCCTCAGGGAAATAGCAATCCAGGAATGCTTTGAACTAAATTCATGACTTGAGGCTTTTTGAACCACTCAATGATATGAATTTGGCCAGGTAGTCTGTATGAAGGCTAGCTTGTGGTTATGACTTCACAGGGACATACCCTCCCCACTTCTTTTGCATTCCCCTGGAGGTGAGGCCTTCCAGGGTGCCAGCTTAATCTAAGAGGGTCTCCTGGTAGATTCCCCACTTGTGACAGGCCCTGAGTTTTGTTTTTTGTTTTTGCTTTTTAATATTTATTTATTTATTTGGTTGTGCTGGGTCTTAGTTGCGGCAGGCGGGCTCCTTAGTTGTGGCATGCGAACTCTTAGTTGCGGCATGCATGTGGGATCTAGTTCCCTCCCTGACCAGGGATCGAATGTGGCCCCCTGCATTAGGAGCACAGAGTCTTAACCACTGCGCCACCAGGGAAGTCCCAAGCCCTGAGTTTTGACATTTTTCTACATTGCTCCTCTAGGCCATTCAAACTGAGATTCACATATACCTATATCTGAAAACACCCACAGAGCCAAAATGACTTTGGCGCTCCTTACTTTTCTCTGTTCTTGCCTCTCCTTTGATTTTGACCTTATTCCTTTCTCTCTTGCCAGTTCTTCAATACTTTCAAAAAGGATTTTTCATGTTTCATCTAGTATGTTGAGTTGTTTTCAGCAACTGTATTCCCTAAAACAGAAGTTGGAGGATCTTCTTATTCTGTGTGATTTTTAAAAATTGAAGTATACAATATGGCATATTTACCATATTGTATTAGTTACAGGTGTATGACATAGTGATTCAGTATTTTTATAGATTATACTCCATTTAAATTATTACAAAATAATGGTTATATTTCCCTGTGCTGTACAATATATTCATGCTGTGTGATTTTGAATAAGTCACTTCCCCTCTCTGGGCGTCAATCTTACCTACTTCATAGGGTGGTTGGGAGGATTAAATGAGAAGATGAAGATAAAGGCACAGTGCTCTGCACATAGTGCTTGTTCTTGGCACAAGAAATAGCTGTTCCCTTTCCTCTTACTTCCTGCTGAGGCTGGATTTTTAGGACTAAGCAGGAGCCCAGTCATTGAGTCTGAGTCCCAAAGTCCTCCTTCAACCCCTGAGGTACAGGTGCCAGCTGAAGTTTGACCCCACACATGGAGGTCTGTAGCACAACCAAGCTGGGCTGGGTGCCAGTGACAGGGGAGGCCCCTGACCACCAGCTTCAGTGCTGAGGAGCATAAAGGGCCCCTGGGGAAGTCTGGACCCATGGCCTCAGCAGCTTCCCCAGAAGTGATTACCCCTCAGGCCTGCAAGGGTGTTTGGCTGTACACAGTTTGGGGTGACTTGGCTTATGAACCAAGCCCCTGGAAAAAAAAAATTCCCGCTGGGTCTGGAAGGCCACTGATATGTGTTCATTCCCAGAGGAACCAGTTTTCTGGAGCCAGCAGGTCAGGAGTGCCCCTCTCTACCCTGGGGAGCTGGAACAAGGAAGTCCCTTGGGGGCCATACAGGCTCTCCCCAGAGTCAATTTTGACCCCTCTACCCGCCTCCATTACAGTTCTCCACCCCGCCGCCCGCCCCACTGCACCACCAGTGTCAGCCCGAGTCACCACAGCTCTCCCTGACACCAGAGGGTTTTAATGCATTTCCAAAGTCATAGATACTGCTTTCTGTGGATAATATTTTCTTCCCAAAGAGAATTCCCGAAACTCAGGGTCAGATGACACTGCAGTAACCTGTTCCCTCAGCCCCATTTGGTGTTTATTGGGGAACCTCCCGTCCTTTCCTGAGCTTAACCTCAGTCATTTCTGTCCCCATGGCCCTTATGCCATTTCCCAGGAGGGTGAGGTCTGGCTGGGCAGGTTGGGCAGGCTGGACACATTCACTCTGACAGTATGCCTTGCAGAGTCTCAGCCCAGAGACACCCTTCTAGATTTGAGTCAGGTGGGGTGGGAAGCAGGTTGGAGATCTTTGCATTGGCTGTAGAGCAGCCCAGGTCTGGAAGAATGAAAAGTCACATGATCCTAACTCATTACAGAATACTTTATAGAATGAAGTCCCTTTCTTATCAAATGCAGCACCTTTTGCCATTTTATCTGTATACATGCATAAAATAGCTTTTTAAACAAGCTCATCCAGCTAAAAAAAGACACAGGACCTTACAAAATGGAAAATGAGATTCAAATGTGGATGAAATGTGTCGATTAAGGAGCCCTAGTCCCTGGGCTGCTGCAGTTTATACCCTTTAGAGAAGGCAACACTCTCGGAAGGTTGGGCTATATCCTAATTATACAATGGGGAATTGGTGTGTCTTCAGAGGATAGCATTACTAAGGGCTTTTAGCATGATCTGTCTCCAAGAAATTCCCTACAGAGGCAGAGGGAGGAGAATTAGGCCAGCGCCTGACTCAGTCACCCATTCTTGTATCAAGAGGGGAACATCACTGCATCTTTTTTTTTTAAATCTGGAATTTCTCTAGAATTCTTTGAACTCCCAGAGCAAAGTTTATAATTCTTTCAAGGCACTTCTTATCTCACATCATAAGATGTTTTTCAGAGATTTGCTCGTGTTGTTTCCTCGGCCTGGGCTGTTCTTTCACCCTTCACCTACTGGCAAACCTCTGTTTGTTACTCAGAGACTGTTCAAGCAGCAGCTCCCCACAAAGCTGGCCCTGACCCTTGACAGTCCCAGAAGAAACACTCCCAGCTCACCCAGTTCTGCTGGAGAGTGAGCTATGAATGAGAATGACATAAAACAAGTGCTATTCCCACTTTCCTTCCTGATACACTTTTTCTGGAATATTCTTTGATCAGTTCACAGAGCACTTGGAATTGTGTTGGCCTCTTGGTTCCCCCACTGGGCCATAAGCCCCTTGTGAAAGGGCTGAGTGGCCCCCTACCCCTCACTCCTACTCTCCACGTCCCCAGGGATGCTTGCTGGACCAGGCTCTGTAGGCTGTGTGGGGTCATTGAGTGTCTCAATGCAGACTGCAACCTCCATGGGTTAAGGTATTCATCTGTCTTCCCCGAGGCATCTAGTATAGGGCCCCACATGTGGCAGGTACCCTAAAAATACTTGTGAAATTAAAGAAAGGGAGTGAATTGCAGACGCTTTGCAATGGAAGATGCTGAGGTGCCAAGGATCTTAGCAACTTTCCTAAGCCAAAGTGTGTGGACTTAAGAATGAGTTTCTAGGGCTTCCCTGGTGGTGCAGTGGTTGACAGCCCACCTGCCGATGCAGGGGACACGGGTTCATGCCCCAGTCTGGGAAGGTCCCACATGCTGCGGAGCAGCTGGGCCCGTGAGCCGTGGCCGCTGGGCCTGCGCGTCTGGAGCCTGTGCTCTGCAACGGGAGAGGCTACAACAGTGAGAGGCCTGCGTACCGCAAAAAAAAAAAAAAAAAAAAAAAGAATGAGTTTTTAGGACCTCACTTGGTGATGCCAGCTTGAGAAACTTTCAAGCAATGCAACATTAGAAGGTCCATCTCCAAGGGAGGTGTCACAGGATACTTTCGAGGACAGGCTGACCTTTAATGAGCCCTTTGGTGGGAAACCAGTTACTAAACCAGCTAGGACGGGACCCAAGAACAACCAGCTCACAGCTGGTTCTGCTGAAGGCTAAACAATGGGAGCAGTTCCCAGCAGTGACACTAGGGTTCTGAGAGAAGTGTGGCATTTATGCTCGTCTGCCTGTGGTATCAGGAGTTAGATTGACCAGAGCTGGACAGCAGCATTTCTGCCTCCAGCCCAGGTTTGTTACCCTGGGCAGTGTCTCTGGCTCTTGACTGTCCTTATTCCCGAATATGCTGCTCAGGTGCAGGAATTTTGGCCCCAGGCACACGTGTCTCTAGTTACCAGCCTAGAAGCTTGTGGGGCATCATTTCTGGGTATTTAGTCTCCTAGATCTGAACCCTGAAGACTGATTTCCCCCAGGCCTTCTGTACTCAGCCTCTGCACTGTTCCCTGGTGGATCAGGATGAGTGGGAGCTCTCATCTGCCTGCATGGCCTGGCTCCCAACACAAAGACTAGCTGGCTTATCTTAGGCTGGCGCGAAACGGGAAGGCCAAGGCTGCAGGGCCGTGTGGAAAAGGGGTTGCCCCTGAACAGTGTCCAGCCAGAGTCTCGCTCAGGACCCTTGCACCATGGAGGGAGGTGGTCAGGACTGTCTGGGAAGTCACCCACAGCATTGGGAACTCCTGTGGTTCCCTTTGTGGTGTTTCTCTCTCACTGTGTCCGGGAATCACTGTGGAGTCTGCCACCCATTCTGCTCCTCCAAGCCACTAACTGCAGATGGAGTTTCTTGTGTTTTCCACCAGACCTGGGGAGTACAGAGTCACAAACAGGTTTTGCAACCTCCCGATGAACCCTGGGGCCGAGACTGTCTGGAGGGGAGGCAGAGCCAGTCCTTCTCCTCTGCCAAGGCTCCTTGTGTTCCCCTGTAATGGGGGGAAGGGCACACCCCACCCAGCCCCACCTGCCTGAGGCACTGGCTGAACCCTGAGCAGTGTGCAGTCTTCCCTCTTGCCTCTCCTTGGAGCCTGTGCCCCACTCACCCACTTCTTAGCTCCTTAGTTCTGAACCTCTTACACTCCACCCCTTGCTGACCCACCTCACCTTCTTGGGCAGGTGGAATCTGCTGAGTAAAGCCTCATGGTTGTCTATGTGCATCGCACTGGCAAGACAAGGATGGACACGACACTCTCCCTAGCGTCAAGGAGCCCACAGTGTGCCAGTACAGACAAATGCTAATGACAGATTGTGTACATGGACTGTGAGACGCAGAGGAAAGAGCTGTTCATTGTGACCCGCTTCCCCAGAGAGGGCACAACTGAGCAGGGCTTGACAAAGGAGTAGGAGTTCTCTGTGTGGATGAGGCAGGAGATGGCCCAGCTGCTGGAGGGGACAGCGTGCACAAAGCCATGGGGGCATGGAACATTCAGGGAGCCACAGCCCATTGGTTACCGTGCAAGAGAGAAACAAGGAAAGAGGCTGGAGAGGGTGGCCGGCCTTGCAGACCAAGCCGAGTGGTGACTCTGTCCTAAAGGCTGCAGTGAGGGTCCAAGGAGACTCTGCCTGTTTCTTCTTTTTTAAAAAATAGCTTTATTAAGGTATAACTGATGTATATAAACTGAACATACTTGAAGTGTACAATCCAGTGAGCTTTAACGTATACATGTATATAAGGTATATATATACACCTGTAAAACAATCACCACAATCAAGATAATGAACACATCCATCTCCTCCAAAAGTTTCCTTGTGTCCCTTTGTCATCCCTCTGTCCCATCCCTGCTGTTTCCAAGCAACCACCCTTCTGCTGCTCTCTGTCACTACAGATTAGATTGTATTTTTCTGAATTTTATATAAATGAAATCATCCAGTATGTACTATTTTAGTTTGTTGTTCTTATCACTCAGCATATTTGTTTTGCGATTCATCCATGTTGTGTGTATTAATAATTAATTCCTTTTCATTGCTAAGTAGTAGTCCACTGTACAGATTATACCACAGTTTGTTTATTTCTTCACCTGCTGATGGACATTTGGGTTGTTTCTAGTTTAGAGCTGCCTTGAATATCTGCGTGCCAGTGTTTGGGTAAGTAGCTGGGAATGGAATGGCTGGGTCATATGATAGGTATATGTTTAACTTTTAAAAAAATTACCAAACTATTTTCCAAGTGGTTGTTCCATTTCACATTCCCATCAACAATGTATGAAGTTTCCACATACCCTTTCTTGACTGGCTATGAACGATAGGGTGAACCTTCAGAATTGAGTCTCCATTGGATTTGCCTAGCTGGTGACTACAGCTGAAGCCCTAAGACAGGCACTTCTTGGGCCCAGGACAGGGAGGGAGGGGTCTCCTGGAAATCCTTCCAGAAGATGGAGTCAGACTTGGCATCATCTTAGGAGGCTTGTTGGTCAATGATACTGCCCCAGGGGCTGGAGGAATTGAGCAGGCCCTGAGGATAATGAACTAAAGCACCTCTAGCTCAGCACTTGAGAAAATTCCTCTGGACCTAAAGAGCCACAGTCCAACAGTTACAGCCCAATTTTCACAGAAACTAATTTTTGTATAAGTAAATGATTTCAGCTGGTGTCGGGGCCCCAATCAGTTGTGGGAGAGGCCTGGTCCCTGGATCAGAGCCCTATTCCTGGGAAGTGGCCCCTTGGCCAGACTTCCTTCTCTAGAGCCCTGGGGACCATCCAGGTCAAGACTGCTGATCTAGGTCCATTCCCTGCAGAAGGGAGCTGTGGAGCAGCATCCAGGACTAGAGGGCAAGGCTGATGTCCATGTCCCTCGGGTCACTGCTGGGGCCTAGCCTTTCTGAATCCTGATGTTTGTATGGTGTGAGGGAGCCCTGCCAGCGTTTGTAGTGCGCTGTTCATTCATTCATTCATCAATATTAATTACTGCCTCTTTGGAACCAGAGATGAGTCAGGTAGGTTGGGGTCAGGTTGTGAAACCCTCCAGTCCCTGCCAAGGGATGTGGTTGGTATTGTGTTTTAGAAAGGAACCCTGGCAGCCAATGCGGAAAATGGATTTGAGCGTGGACAGACCAAGGGCAGGAAGGTCACTAGAAAGAGGCGAGGAGGGATCTGAGTGGGTAGTGGTGGTGAGAGGTCAAGGGAGAGACACATGTGGGGGTGAGGGAGAGAGGAGTCAGCATCACCCCATGGCCACCAGCTCTTTCTTCTCATGGCTTCAGTGACATTGCTCTCTCCCGGCTCCCACCAAACACTGCATGCCTGAAAAAATAAATGGAGGGATGGTTGGAGGGATAGAGGGATGGCTATTTGGCTCAGGAGTGAACCAAGGCACACATCTCCCTACCCACCCATCCATCACCTCCTGCCTGAGCAGCCATCCTTCACTGAGGTGAAGGTGGGGACCACAGGTGTCCACCCGGTCCAGCAGGATGTTAGTGATTCACGTCTGATGGCTCTCAGCATGGACTGACTCCTGGAGGCCCAGTTAGTCACCTGTGAAACAAGGGCCCTGCAATTCCTTCTTGCTGGAATTTCTAAGGCAGTGAAGGACCATAACTTTGAACTTCTGGGAAGGAAAGCCCTCAGTTTCCCATGGAGACCCCATCCTCTGGGGCGGGAGGGGAAGGAAGGAGAAGCCAGAGCCTGGTGGGGAGGTCAAAGGTCTTAGCTTGATGCTTGCCAAGGAGTTGGGTCTCAGCTGCAATCACTGAGCCTTGACGTCAGGTGACCTTTTTCTAGTTACTCACAGTGAGTACAGCACTGTCCAGGCAGGTTTCTGTCATTTGACTGACTTGTTGAAAGCTCTATCCACAGGTGACCTCAGAATGGCATTCATCGTAACCAGAGTTCGCCTGCAAAATAGTGTGCGTGGGCGGGGGGCAGAGAGGAGAGATGAGAGGGGCTGTAGGCAGGGGCTGCTGCATTTGTCTGGTGTAGAGGAAAGAGCACTGGTGTGGTGCAGGAGAAACTGGGAGTCCTGAGTTCCAATCCCCTGCACCACCTCCCACTGGGCGACCATGGGAGACAGGCACTTCACCCCTCTGAGCCGATCTGGACCCTGATCACAGGGGCTGCAAGTTGGTATTTGTGTCTGTGTTCCCTTGGCCTCAATCTGGACCCTGTGAGGGTCGAGGCACTGGGCACAGACCCTCTGAACTGGGTTTGAGAAGACGGATCAAAGATGTTCATCCTCCTTCTCCTGCTTGGGCTGCAACTTGTGGACTGATTGATGCTGAAGGTTGACAGTGAGTGGATCTCAGTTTATCAGAGCTGGGAGGGTGCTTAGAGGTGATGTTAGTTTGGTGTTAGATGAAACAGAGGCCTAGGACTTCCCTGGAGGTCCAGTGGTTAAGACTCCGTGCTTCCACTGTAGGGGGTGGGGATCGATCCCTGGTCGGGGGACTAAGATCCCACATGCCTTGTGGTGTGGCCAAAAAAAAAAAAGAAAGAAAAAAAAAACGGAGGCTCAGAGAGGAAGAGGAGTCGAGGCCCAGGCCAGATATGGCCAAGCTTGTCCACTTGAGCTCCGAGGGCTCCCGGGGGGCCTCTGTGTGTGGCATTGTGGGCTGCAGTACCCCAGTGGTCACTGACTCAGAACTGGCCTGTTTTCTGCCCTGTGGCACCACCAGTAGGGCCTTCCTGTCCTTGCCCATTAAACCATTGAGAGAAGAGAGCCTGCCCAGTCAGGCCTACTGGGTGAATGTGGCCTTGCTGTCCACCAGACTATTGCAGTGGTAGCAGCAGCAGGAGTGGGGAAAGTGGTCCAGGTGCAGAGAACAAAGGTGAGGAGCCCCAGGGCAGGGTGGGGGCAGGAGAGGCTCAGGGCCAGGAGATAAAGCTTGTGCTGAGCCTGGTGGTGCCCGGCACACACAGCAGGAGCCCAGTGGTGTTGTTATTCTCAGTCTAGGGTGACACCTCCCCTGGTTCGATGGTAAAGGCCAGAGCATGGTGGTGCCAGCCTGAGAAACCCTGGGAAGGAGGCCTGGTGATAAGGTGTTTGGCCCTAGGCCAGATCGTACAGGCTAGGCATCCCTGGACCCAGGGCATGAATTCCTGCTGATGACTTGGGAGCTTTGGAGGAGAGGGCACCCTGTAAATCTCCACAGCACTGCCAGGAAGCCCACATAGGGTGGCTGCCATCCTGCCTTGGGTGAGTGAGGAGGAATGCGGAAAAACTGGGCAGGGCATGCCCCTGGGGAGGGAGGCTATGATCTTTGCGCTGTATTTGTGCAGCAAACACTCCCCCAGGCCTCCTGGTGCCACCTGGGAGCTGCAGATGTAGGGTACACAGTCCAGAGTGACATGGCCCTGCCGCAAGGCACAAGTCACCCTCACAAATCTTCCTCTGGGCTTTTCTCTGTGTCCTTCAGGCCTTGCCTGCTCAGGGGAGAAGAGATGCCCCTGGCTGCCTGCTGAATGAGTGATGGAAGGGGAGGAGCAAGTGGCCAGACAGATGGGTCCTCAGCCCACAGGCCTTCCACCAATTAGCATGGGAGGGAGGGTGACCTGGGACTCCAGCAGGTCTGGTTGGGGGGATGGTGGGAAGAAATGAACAGGCTGGGTAAGCCACAGACCTTGGCCTTCCTGATGGTCACCAAGCTGCTCCAGAGTCAGACATTGGGTCCTTCAGATGTGGGCAGACCCTTTTCCCACCCTCTCCCCACATGCCCTTATCACCCCCAGCAGTACCTCTACTCCTGCTCCTTGACCATCCCTTCCTCCCTCTTCCAAACCTCCCCTGCTCCCTGGTCCAGCTCAGTCCTCCACCTCTTGCAGGAAGCCTTCCCTGCTGCATCAGCCCTTGCAGACCTCCTGCCTTTATCTGCTCCTGTCCCAGTGCCAGTCTCAGGCAGGGTGGGCAGCCAGTGCGGGAGGCAGCCAGAGGAGGAAGGTGGGAGGCAGCCAGAGGAAGAAGGTAGGAGACGAGCAAGACCCAGGCCAGTAGATGGACAGTTGGGCAGGGCCTGCAGTGGAGGCTGGAGGCCGCCAGGACTCCCAGGAAAGGAAGCCTGAGGGGGTGATCATCTCTCTGGAATATGTGCCAACATGGGTAGGATAGATGAACAATGGGAGCCCTGGTCAGAGAGCTGGGCTGGTGGGGCCAGGCAGGTGCTTCACTAGGGGTACCATTTGGGGCTGTGGTCAATGGAAGAGACAGGAAAATGGGGGAGGGGCTGGAGACCTGGGTCAGGGTGTCTCTGGACGGTGAGGCAAAGGCTAAGGCCCTACCACCTGCAGCCTCCCTTGGGCCTCTAGGCAGCAGAAGCTGGGTGCCGGAGCAGGGTGACAGGATCTGATTGGGAGCCACTGGAGAGCCCATTTTGGGTGCAGAAGCAGATACCCCCATTTGTGGAGCTCTACACATGAAATGAGGCAGCACCTCTTTCCTGACAGGTTTGGAGTGGAGCTCGCGGGAGGCAACTGTGGGACCTCTGAATGAGCCTTTGCCATGGGCAGCTCTGCCCCATCCTTTACTCTCACTCCTGGTACCACAAGTGCATCTGTGCCCCGAGTGGGGCCACTGTGGGTAGCTGGAGGTATTCTCAGCACCACCTGTCACAGCCTGACCCAAGTTACCACCCCCGCTAGCCAGCCCATCACAGGTGAGGAGCCCATCACATGGGGCAGCAGCAGGTATCCACTCATTTTGAGCAAAATGGGGTTCTTGGCATAGCCCCGGGCC
The DNA here is from genome assembly GCF_005190385.1 of Monodon monoceros. Lineage (NCBI taxonomy): Eukaryota > Metazoa > Chordata > Mammalia > Artiodactyla > Monodontidae > Monodon > Monodon monoceros. Next base: position 18,020,846 of record NW_021703766.1, on the reverse strand, counting down.
TGTCTCCTGTCCCCACCCAGGCCTCATGGTGGCCTGGGTGCTCCCTGCACTCCAGGGGAGCAGTGTCTGCACCTAGAGGCCTGGTCAGCCCCGCACACCACATGCCACAGGATTGACTGGCAATAAAACATGTCAGCTCAACATCATTAGTCATGAGGGAAAAGCAGATTAAAGTCACAAGAAGATACCACCACACACCTATTAGAATGGTCAAAAGAAAAAACTGACAATACCAAGTGCTGGTCAGGATGTGAAGCAATTGGAACTCTCAGGCATAATTGGAGGGAAGAAAAATGGCACAGCCAGTTTGGAAAACACTTCGGCATCTTTTTATAAAGTTAAGCATCTACTTACCATATGACCCAGAAATCCCAATTCCTAGATATTTAGACAAGGGAAATTAAGTTAGGTTCACCCAAAAACCTTTATGCAACCATTTATAGTGGGCTTATTCATAATTGCCCCAAATGGCAGATAATCCAAATGTCCTTCATCTGGCAAATGGATAAACAAACTGTGATACATCCATACAGGGGGATGCTACTCAGCAATAAAAAGAAATCAGCTACTGATATGAGTGACAGTAGAGATCAATCTCAAATGTGTTATGCTAATTGAAAGAAGCCAGACTCTCAAAGGCTCCATATTGTTGATTCCATTTACATTTTGGAAAAAGCGAAATTATAGGGACAGAAAACAGATTAGTGGTTGCCAGGGCCTAGGGGTGGGGGTGGGGTGGGACAGGGCTGTTGACTACAGAGTGGCACAAGGGAACCTTTTAGGGTGATAGAAATACTTTACACATTGGTTGTGGTGGTGATCACATGACTATGCATTTATCAGGACTCATAGAACTGTATACTACAAAAGGTGGATTTTACTGTATGTAAATGATACTTCATTAAGCCTGACTTAAAACACACACACACACGCACACACATTAATCACAGCCACTGTTTCTGAGCACCTACTAGGTACTGTGCCAGGGGCTCTGCGTGTTTTCTCATCCGTCCACTCACTTGATTGCTCACTCAGAAAGCATTTATTGAGTGCCTCCACCAGGTGCAGCACAATGTCCAGTCAATCCTCTCTAATACCTTCAAGCCAGGTGGCTCCCCGAGTTGTGTAGAGAAGCCAGTAGGAAGATGTGGCTGGAGCCCAACCCTGGGGGCCTGCAGGTGAGCTTGAAGGTTCTCTGTGGGTGCATTTTCATGGGGAGAGAAAATCCTAGCTTTGTCAGCCTCTCAAGGAAGTCTGCAACCCAGAAAGAGAGACTAAGGTAACAGAACAAAGAATGATACCCTTGTTCCCTCTCTGTGGTGCTGACCCTGCACAGGAGGGCAGGCCATGCCCCTTATGGCTCTGAGCACAGAGCCTGCGCTGGTTTGGATTGTGGAGGCTGTGGACCCACTTCTTTGTTCAGCTTTCTTGCTGGGTGACTCGTCCTCTGCTTGGGAACATGTCTGTGTCTGCCCAGCTCAGATGGGAGCGTCCCTGGCTACTCTTGTGAGAATCCAAATGTAGGAACCCCTTGAATAAAGCCAGTGTGGGGTACGCAATGCACAGAAACATTGTACAGCAGGAGAAATGAGCAAACCAGAGCAGCCCAGACCACAGCTCCATCTCAAAGATACAATGTGGAGTGGAGGATAAGATGACAAGATGGACAATATCTGACACCATTTACAAAATAGTACTCAAAATAGTACCATGCATTGTTATGGTTATAAACTTATGTCATAACAATATAAGAACATGAACAAGAAAGATACATACTAACTTCACAACTGGATTAGCTCTGGGGAAGACAATAGCAAAAAGAGGCGAAAAGAAAAATTAAGGGAATAAAAAAAAAGAGACAAAGAAAGCAAATATGGCAAGAGGCTAGCTAACAAACACATTTAACAAATCAGAGATATATGAGTTAAATAAAGGGGCTGTGTTGCATATTGTTTTCTCTACTTTTAGTTTAAATATTTCATAAATAAACAAGCCAGAATGAAACTTGAAAACATCACACTAAGTGAAATAAGCAAGACACAAAAAGACAATTATTGTATATGGTTCCACTTATATGAGGTACCTAGAGTAGAAATTCATAGAGACAGAAGGTAGAATAGTGGTTACAGTGGGGCTGGGAGGAAGGAGGATGGGGAGTTATTGTCTAATGGGTGTAGAGTTTCAGTTTGGAAAGATGAAAAAGTTCCGGAGATGGATAGTGGTGATGGTTGCACTACAATGTGAATGTACTTAATGCCACTGAACTGGATACTTAAAAATGGTTAAAATGATAAATTTTATGTTATGCATATTTTACCACAATAAAAATAAAAACAAGCCAGAATAGGCAAATCTATAGAGACACAAAGTAGATTAGTGGTTGTCTAGGGCTGGGGAGGATGCTGGGAAAATAGGGGCCATGGACAAGGGGTGCGGGTTTCCTTTTGTGGTAGTAAAATGTGGTCATGAAAATGTTCTAAAATTGGTTGTGGTCATGGATGCACAGCTCTGCGAATATACTAGAGAACATTGAATTGAACTCTTTCAATGGGTGAAGTATATGGTATGTGACATATCTCAAAGCTGTTGTGTGTTTTTTTGTTGTTTTTGGGTGCAACGCTTGGCTTGTGAGATCTTAGTTCCCCAACCAGCCATTGAACCGGCGCCCCGGCAGTGCAAGTGCAGAGTCCTAACCACTGGACTGCCAGGGAATGTTGTTTTTTAAAAAGCCAAAAGGAGGGAAATCCTTTCTGTATCGGCTACTCTAGTAGAAGCTGGGGTCTGTCTCATCTAAACCTGGCTCTGACATGAGTGTCACAAAGTCATCAGGAGCCCAGAGCCTCCTCTGCCCTGCCACCCTGTGACATGGGGAGGGAGCCCTGCCAGCCCAGCTTCCAGGGCTGGAGCTATTGCCACATCCATGGGGCTGTAGAATGGAAGCAGTTGTAGCCTCTGCTGAATTAGGTTAATGAGAATCTGTCCCAGGCTCCAGGGGTTTTGAGCCTTAATTAATACTTGCAAGGCCCTCAGTGTCTGTGAAATCAGAGGTTCTGTAAATCTGCACAGCAGTGGCTTTATTAGTGCCAGCACATTACGCAGGAGAAAGAAGCCAGCCTTATCACTGACTTATATCCCTGGAGAGGCTGGTCCCAGGGTGTCGAGGCCAGGCTGAAGCTGTCTTTCATGGCCCCTTGTCTTGCTTTCCATGCCACGCCTAGGGTCCGAGTGGTCTGGACTGGTCCAGGGCTCCAGGATGGCCACGCTGAGCACTGTGGCCAGGCTCCTGACAGGGGTCTTCAGAGGGTAACCAAGCAGACCTGCCACAGCAGTCTTGGCGATTGTCCCTCCAGGCCTAAAGAAGGTTGAGCATTTCCTTTTCTACAAATCTCAGGACTCTGGTGAGGATACCAGTATCCTCTGGCTACCTTCCCAGGTGGCTGTCCTTTCTGTGTTCAATGTGCCTGATAGGATGGAGTGTAGCCAGGGCTGTGGGGCCCTGAGCAGAGGACTGGCTCTGCCCTCAGCCCAGCGCAGCCTGTGGGCGTCAAACCATTCCATGTTGCCTTAGCTCAGGTCTTTCCTGACAGTGACTCCTTCCTGACCCCCTCAAACACCCTCCCCCAGTGGGCCCTGGGTTCTCCCAAGGCCACATGGCACAGCCTCTCTCCTCCTTTGTTCTGGTGCTGTCCTCCCAGGGATGGATCCTCAGACTATCTGATCCTTTGGGCCACCCACCCAAGAGTACCTCACACCAGCCTCTGTGGCCCGTTTTTTCTTTTTTAATATATTTATTTATTTATTTGGCTGTGCCAGGTCTTAGTTACGGCACGTGGGATTTTCTTTGGCACATGCGAGATCTTCATTGCGGCATGCGGGATCTTTAGTTGCAGCATGCGAGATCTAGTTCCCTGACCAGGGATCGAACCCCGCCCCCTGCATTGGGAGCATTGAGTCTTAAACCACTAGACCACCAGGGAAGTCCCTTGGGGCCCCTGTTTATGCTAGGCATCTTGCTGCTGAGCTGGACCATCCCCACCTGGCAGAGCCCCGCTGCCCTCAGACACTGTGACCACAAACCCATTTGTAACCACTGGGATGATTCTCTGGCTAGGGAGGTGGGAGGTAGAGGAAGGCATCGGCCAGGAGCCAGGATCTGTGGCCCTGGGTGCCTTCAAAGGCCTGGGGACCTTTAAACTTAGGTACTCTAGAGGCCCATGAACTTGAGGATATGCAGCCTAGGGTATCTGTGGCCCTGATGTCTTCAACCCAGAGGCCCCGTAGCACCCAGTACCTGCTGACCCTGGGCCCCTGTGACCCTGGGCCAGCTTCTAGTATGTGAACCTCTCTAACTACCCCCTTTGATGGGTACCTGCTGCATGCACTGCTGTTAGGACATGGCACAGCCTTCCCTCCATGTGGGATCCTGTTTCTGAGGATCTGTTTCCCAGCTCCTCTAGGTGTGTTGCATTCTAATGGATGCAACTTGTAACTCCTGCCAGGTAACTCTGAGGGTTATGAACATCCTCCCTCATGTCAGCCGTCCCTCCCTTCCTCTCTCTCTCCTGACTCCCTGTCATCCTATACCATAGCCAGTATATTACTCATCTCTTTTCTTATCCAGGTCCTGTCAAACCAGATGGGTCTGAGGCCAAAGCCAGATGGCCTTCTATCGGAGACCCCTCTCCAAACTGACGTAGGTCTTTTCCCCAGCCCTCTCGGGGAAGCAGTGTCATGTTGTGGTTAGACCCACAGGCACTGGAGACAGCTTCCTGGGTTCAAACGCTGTCTCTACCTCTTACCTGCTGTGTGACCCTGGGCAAGTTGCTTAACCTCTCTGTGCCTCATCTGTAAAATAAGGCAATCATAATACTACGGCACAGAGTTCTTGTGAGGATTAAATGAGATCGTGTGCAGGGAGTGCTGGGCCTGGTAAATACCCAAGGAAGATCAGCTGTCAAGGGTGCTAAACCAGCTGCTTCTGAATCCCCTTGAACATCCATCGTCCATGTCTAAGAATGTGTCCTGAGAGAGTGGCCAGGCATCTTGTCCAAGCTAAAGTGACCCCTGTCCACAATCTGCCCCCAGATCTACCCTCAGCCTCCTGCCCTAGCAGAGAAAATGCGCACAGTAGATGGTTGCCAAAACCCCCGCCCCAAAAGTGTGTCTGTGCAACATACCCCATAGGTGCCCCCCACCCAGCTGCCTCCCAGGGCCCGAGGTAGGATGGAGGGGCTGCTTAATTAGAGGGTGCAAGCCTCTGCCTAATCAGACCATCCCAGAGGCATTTTGGAGAGGTCAGATGTCTTCTATTTATAGTTAAACTTCTTTGCCATTGTGGACCATCCCTAATTGAGGAGCTCTTTTATTATATTTTCTTTATGTTCTCTTCATGTGTATGAGTGGAAAAATAAATGACAGGGAAAATCGTGGTGTTGTGGTTAGGAAAAACTGCCAGGGAGAATGGCAGGCTTTGTGTTCACTGCCTTGGTGGCATGGCTGGGGTGTCCTAGGGCGTCAGAACAAGACATGGCCTCTCTCTGGCATGGTTATGGGGTGTTCATGGGGCAGGGCGCCCGCACCTATAGGAACTGGCTGGAGCTTGAACTCTTGCTTTCCTATTGGCTCCCTGGCCATCCTTGGGTAGGTCCTGCCTCTCTAGGCCTTACCTTTAAAATGGGGTAACAAGCTGGCTTAGCCTCCTGGTGGGCTGGGATGCACAGTCTCCTTAGAGATGCCAATGGACAGCTTAGTAGCAGGAGAGGCTGAGGCCCAGTTCTGGCCTGCCCTAGGGCCCAAGACCCCTGTCCCCATGCCTTTTGGAGCCCAGGGAACCACTGCCCCTCCCCACCCCCCCTTTTTTTTTTTTGCGTTACGCGGGCCTCTCACTGTTGTGGCCTCTCCCGTTGCGGAGCACAGGCTCCGGAAGCGCAGGCTCATCGGCCATGGCTCACGGGCCCAGCCGCTCCGCGGCATGTGGGATCTTCTCAGACCGGGGCATGAACCCGTGTCCCCTGCATCGGCAGGTGGACTCTCAACCACTGCACCACCAGGGAAGCCTCTGGTTTCTTTTTTTTTTTTTTTTCCCCCTTTTTTGTAGTTACTACTTCCACTGGAGGGAGAGGAGCCCAGAGTGACCAGGCGAAGATGAGAAGAGCGATCCTATCTGGAATGGGAACTGTCCAGCAGTCCCCCATGGAGAGGCAGGAGTTAAGGTGATCATAGTGGGTCACTGAGTTGCAGCCACAGAGCTCTCTATGCAGGAGTCCATTTTAGGAGGGTGGCCTGGCCTGGCATTTCTCACTGTGGAACAAGGCTTGACTTATTTTAAGCTGGGTGGAACAAAGGGTTCGGTGTCTCTGTGGTCTGTGGTCTGTGCACATGGCGAGGCTGTGGTGGGAGGGGCGCCAGTGGGCCCAGGTCTCAGCCCTCATCTGACCTCCTGTGGGTCATGCCTGCAGGGGTGCTCATTCTCCACCCCAGAGGTCTGGCTTGACTCCCCTCAGGCCAAGTAGACAGGGAAGGTCCATCCATAGGCCCCTGCCTGAGGCACTTGAGCAAGTCAAGGCAGTTGCTAGGGGAGTAGGAGCATCTTGTGAAGTAGGAAAGCTGGGGAGAGCATACAGGCAGCGGAGGACTCCGGAGGGGCTTTGGAGGAATGGGTGGCTGTGGGGACGCTGTTGTGCACTTGAGTCAGACCACCCGCGTTCAAGCCCCAGCCTGGCCAGTTACCAGGTGTTGTGTGATCTTAGGCAAGTTACAGAATCTCTCTGTTCCTCTGTTTACTCATCTGTAAAGTGTAGATAATAACAGTAACTTACACCAAGGACCACTGAGAAAGTTAAATGAGTTAAGTGGGAAACATTTAGAACCCTGCCTGGCACTTTGCAGTCCCCTGTGGCTCAGACCTGCCCTGGCCCTGCTCTGTCCCTCTGTGAATAGACAGTCACCTGAGACTGCCCTCCCCCTGTGAGTGGCAGGAAAGGAAGGATCCCCACCTCAGGGCTGGCAGTGAGGCCAGTCCTGGCTGCTTCACTACCCAGATGTATGGCCTCCAACAAGTCACTGGGCTTCTCTGAGCCAGTCCCCTCACTGACCACGTGAGGATGATGATCCCCACCTCAAGGGGCATTTGAGGACTGGGTGGGAGAACAGATGGGAAGACCCAGTCTGGGGCCTGCATGCAGTAGATGCTCAGTTCCTCCCACGAGGCCTCAGTGACTCATTGGTGTAGCAAGGGACCCTAGGACCAAGATAGCCTGTGCTGCCAGTTTCATTTCCTTAATTTCTCACCAGTCCACCTGCTCCTTGCCAGTTCCACCTCCTTTGACCTTGTTCTGGCTATAGACATCTGTTTTGACCCCTCCAGACCATCTCCACACTCAGAATAACCTTCAGAACATATGAATCAGAGCATGGCACTGCCTGCCTACAACCATCTATGGCTCCCTACTGTCCTCAGGGTACGTTTCAGATTACTTGACCTGACCTGTTAGATCAATGTGATCTGTCCCTGCCTGCTACTCATCACCATTCCCACAACTGTCCCCAGCATATTCCATATAAGAGCTGCATGGAATGAATTGTTCCTTGGACATGGCTTGTATTTTCTATCTCCAACTGTCCTGTATGCAGTTTATAAAATGAGCTGGATTTGGCCTCTTGTAAACCCCTCTACTCTCTAGTCTCACCTCCATCTGTTGGAAAAGCTCTCAAGCACACTCCAAATCTTTTCCAGCCACCCTCACATAATCAAATATCTATCCTATTTAAACCCCTTCCTACCTCACCACAGAAGCCTGCAATGGGGACAGGAGGTTGTGGTGTGCCTGTCTTTTCTTTCTTGCTCCAGCTCACCCTCCATTTCCTAGCTGCTGCGTTGTGCATCTCTTTGGGGAGGGACTAGGGCTGGGGAGCGAGATGGAGAGAGAAGCAAGAGACCTAAGAAGGACTTTCTTGACTCTGGAGCTGGGACCTGACATCCTGGCCTTCTCTGTGACTGATGTATAACTTCTGGATCTTTATCAGCTGGGCACTGTTATGGGTTCCTCAGAGCTCCTCTTCATGCCCTCCCCACTGGGAACCTCCAAATACAGTTCTCTGGCATGGGGTTCACCTCCTCAAGTGGCTGCTCGTGACCTACACCAGCCTCTTTCTGTCACTGTCCCTCACCTGGAAGGAAGCTCTCTTGGGCAGGATCCCTTTATGAAGACCCCAGGCCAGCTCCCTTCTGTTGGGGATTTGGGGGTGAGTGTGGAGCCCACACTCTGTAGGCATCTGTAAGCCACTGTGAGAAGTTTGGATGTTAGCTTTCTAAGAATGTGGGGAATCCCCCAGGGGGTTTGAAGCAGGGCAGTGAAATGATAGGTGTCTACTGCACCAGTCCAGGCAAAAGACGATGGTCTTTTTCCTGGATGGGAGCTATGGAGGACAGGGGAGCTGGCCAGCTTGAAGGTGGAGCTGAAGGACTTGCTGCTGCTTTGGATGTGAGAGGCAATGAAAGGAGAAGAGTCCAGTGTTTTGTGTGAGTAACTGGGTGAATGAAGGTGCCAATCATTGAAAAGGGGAAGTCTAGGATGGAGCAGGTTGAAGGGTGCAGAAATCAAGGGATCAGTCTTGGTCCTGCAATGTTTGAGATGCCTGTCAGGTACTAAGTGGAACTGTCAGGAGGCAGATAGATAAATGCAAGGCCTCTACCAGCCCATATGGTGCCTTTGTGCAAATGAGAGAAGGGCATCCTTTCCTTCAGGCAAATGTAGCCTCCTACCAGGGCACATGGTTGGGTGAGCTGAGCACAGCTGGACCTCAGCCCCATGAGTCCCCTTGGCCACACACCCTTGTGCAGCAAACAAACTACAGAACTCTGCATGGAAGCCCTGGATATGCAGGTCTGGAGCTCGGGGGAACATTTGGGACTGAGGAAGAGCCATAGCTTATGGGATGTTTATTTGGATGCCGTGTGGGAAAGCGACTCCCCAGCCACAGTGGGGAGGAAGGATCAGGGGTCGCCTAGGTGGGCTGAGAGCCATTCCTCTCCAGAGCCAGAGCTTTCCTTCTCCTCCTGCAGGTGAGGCCCCGCTGCTTCCACGCAGGGCTGAGTAGCTGTGGGCCCCTTCGTCCTGTCTTCTCTAGGTTCATCCTCGGGAGTGGCACACAGGTGGGGGTGAGGAAGCCTCGTTCTCTCTCTCTCTCCTCTCACTTTCCATCCTTGATGTAGATATGCTGACCTCTGTCACCGTGCTGATGTCCGTGGTATCTCCCAAGGGGCTCCACAAACAGGCTAAGTACAGGTTGTGGGGAGGGACATTCAGAGTGCCCCTAGGCAGCCAACGGGGGGGAGCAGGAGTAGTCTACCAGGCCACAGACTGTAATGGCAGGAGAAGCAAAGAGCCAAGTGTTTGGTAGAGGGGTGGTTGGCATCAGACTGCCTGGGTTCAAAGCCCAGGGCCAGTTCTTACCACCTGGGTGACCTCAGCAAGTCCATTAGCAGCTTTGAGCCTCAGTTTATCCTATAAAATGAGGATGATAATAGTATCTACCTCATAAGGCTGTGATGAGAAATGAATTTCTTTCACATAAAGCATTTAGCACAGTACTTCAAATTGTAAACACCTGCCCCATCAATATTAGCTTATATGGTGTATTCTAGACAAGCCCTTCCCAGTGGAATCCCAAAGCCCCCTGCTAGTTGCTGAGCTGACCAAAGCAGGGAGGACACGGAGAAGCAAGCGGCCTTGCTGAGCTGGTAAAGTTTGGAGCTGCTTCCGGCCTCCCCAGATTGGACCCTCAAGGGCTTACATCCCCAGAGCCCCCCAGAGCCATGTGGAGGTCAAGCTTGAGTCATGGCAGCTGAACGGGGGACTCTCCCCTTTGCAAACACTTCCCGGGAAGGCGATTTCACAACTCCTCCGGACCGGTCCAGAATTGCACAGCCCCCACTGTCTATGTTTCCCTGTGGTTGCACACGAAGCCGGATCTTACAGGTGAGCCCCTTTGGATCTCCAGAGCAAAAGGGAAGTTAGCTCGACGTGTGAGCCTTTGTTATGCCACCCCCAGACCTTCTCTTCAGCCTCTATGGGATCCTAAGCCCCTTTAAAAATCTGATGAGTGCCTTAGACTCTTTTTCCAGAAAAAAGTCTCCCAAAAACATATGTTCACAAACCAAATTTTTCAAGATTCCTCATCTTTTAGGAAAGGTCCCTGTTTTAACTTGGTGATTAAGCTGGCGGGCTCTGAAGTTGAATTTCCTGGGTCCCAATGCTGCTTCTTTCATTCATTGGCTGTGAGACCTTCAACAAGTCATGAAACATCTCTAACCCTTGGTTTTCTTATCCTTAAAATGGAAGCAGCAATAGTGGCTCCTTCATAAGGTTTTTTGTTTTGTTTTGTTATAAATTTATTTGTTTATTTTTGGCTGCGTTGGATCTTTGTTGCTGCACGCGGGCTTTCTCTAGTTGCATCGAGCGGAGGCTACTCTTCGTACGGTACGTGGGTTTCTCATTGCAGTGGCTTCTCTGGTTGCAGAGCACAGGCTCTAGGCGCACGGGCTTCAGTAGTTGTGGCATGTGGGCTCAGTAGTTGTGGCTCACGGGCTTGAGAGCACAGGCCAGTAGTTGTGGCACACGGGCTTAGTTGCTCTACAGCATGTGGGATCTTCCCGGACCAGGGCTCAAACCTGTGTCCCCTGCATTGGCAGGCAGGTTCTTAACCACTGTGCCACCAGGGAAGCCCCTTCATAAGGTTTTGAGAGGGTTAAGTGTAGGGTGACGAATTTGTCCCATTTGGGCCTTTTCCATTTTTACACCGAAAGTCCCACTTTCAGGGAAATCCCTCAGTAGTGGACAAACCAGGAGAGTTGGTCACCCTTGTAAATGACATAATGCCCAGAAAGAAGTTATCCCTGTGCAGGCAGTTCACCCAAGTTCCATTGCTCTCAGCAGATACTATTGGGCTTTTCCCTAATTAATCCATCTGATAGGAATGTTGCCCTGGGGATCAGGGGTCCAGGACTCGGTTTTCAGTTTACCACTCTGTCCCCATCCTGCTTTAATGGCTTCCTCCGCAAACCTCCAGCCTCCCTGGGCCTCACCTCAGTTTGTTCACCCATCAAACAAGGGAGATGAACTTGAGAGTCACTGGGGATTCTTCCCACTAAAGCCTATGAGATTTATTCAGGGATGCTCTCCCAGTGTCTGGTAAGGCAGCCTTGAACGTGGATGGCATCAGGTATGCACTTGCCTGCTTGACACGTCAGTGAGAAAAGCCCACGTGTGTTTTAACAACACAGTCTGCCCAGGGAGAAGCCTGCTTGGAAATTTCCTTGGCACTTCTTCCCAGCCGCACCTCCTCATTAGGGCTGAGAAAAGGTGGGAGAACACGGAGACCCTTTTCAGTGTGACTGTCCTGAGAATTAGGCAGCCCAGCATTTCAGACCCAGCACATAGAACAGAACTTGAAACATGGTATGTGCCCAGCACACATTTGCAAGGTGAATGAATACATTTCAGTCTGATGATTGAATCAGAATAGCTTGGGAGGGAGAAGCAGTGCCCTCCAGGGGTGACTAACGGGGACTCCCACCAAACACCATGGATCCCAACCCCAAGAGTGCCCCTTTTCAGGTGACGCAGCTACTCCCAGACCCAAGGGCTCTAGGGGGTCTCACTGGATGAGTCAGCCCAGGGGAGGGCTGCCAGGTAGTTTCAACAAAAATGTTGGACATGCTCCATACTACATGAGAAGGTTATTAATGAAGTCCCTACTGCATCTCATATTTTACAGGGTTCCACGTGGCTCTTATTTTATTCCTCTTTTTGTTTCTTGGCAAATGGGAGCTGGCTTTGCGAGGCCACAGGATCCCTTCTTGCTGCCCCAACACTTGACCTGGGGTCTATACTGACCCTTGACATTGAACACACATCCACTCTGGAATTAGGCATAGAGATTAAGGCAGTTTTCAAAAACTTGGAGCAACAGATTATTTTACTGAAGAAATAAATTTATTCATCTTACTAATAAGAGTTCTCAAGGAAGCTGAACATTCTGTCCAAGGTACCAACTTCCTCATAAGGAAAATTAGGGAGGTGCTCTTTCCTTTAAGCCTTAGCATCTAAGGTGAAAACATGCAGGTTTGGATTGATTTGTCACAAATCATGTGTTTATAAAAGGAAAGTGTCCAGCACACCCAGCAACTATATGAGGGCACCTAGGGGCTCATCCTGGCTGTTGAGCGAGAGGCCTGAGGTGATACAGAGGACGCAGTGAGGGGGCCCCTCCCACCTCTGGTGATGGAGTTCCCACTGATTTTGTGCTGGCTTCATCGTGACCTGTATCCATCAGGCTGTACACCCACAGGGCACAGACTAGCTGTGCCTTGTCCACGTGCTCTGGGCTCTGCACTGCCCATTCCTGGACCTGGCCTAAGTAGATGTTCCACAAATGCTTCCAGAATTTCACTGAATTGTCCCTGCAACCTGGGTAGTGGAATATTTACATGCCAGGCACACACAGTTCGGTCGGTGAAAGCTCTCCCACCTCCTGGCCATCTCGGAAGCGAGGCCTGTGGAGAAGGGCATGTGTCACTCTGGGCTCTGGACCCCCAGCCAGCCAGTTCCATTGATCCCAAGGCTGACTCAGTCCATCCACTTACCCAGAGCCCCAGAGCCAATGCACCAAGCAAGTGGGGAGTTGGCTTCCTTGCTTCTCCCTCCCTTTGATCCCTTCCTCCCACTAATACTGGTGGAGCACCTGGTTGGCCAGCCAGTGTTCTAGACGCCAGGGACACAAGACAGGCAAGGTCCCTACTTGGAAAGCTCTTTATTGAGGTGCACAGAGAAAGAGGTTCATCTTTGCTTCTCAGAGAGATAAGGTGAGGGGACTCGATTACAAGTTACCCAGAGAAATGGATGTTTGCCGCTGTGGGCCTCTGACATCCATTCTCCCTTCCCTTGGTGCCCTATTCCACATTTTATTTGGATGCCCATCCTTCCCCCAGCAGCCTGTGGACTTCCCAGCCTCCCCCAGCTGCAGGTGTGGGCCTTGATTGAGTGAAGCCAGTCAGCACACCCGTCCACCTGGCCACAGTGATTGGCTAACAGATGGACCTCAGACCCAAGCTGGGTCAACCAGACCAGGGGAACTTTTGAAGGGCCCCTGCGACATGTTTTCTTGATATCTGGAGAAAGACCTACTGACTCTTCTGGATGGTCAGAGCACGGACATGGGGGACATGGGTTTGGAGCAGCTTTGACCCATTTGTGTCCTTGAGTGTGACCCACTTGTGTCCTTGAGTGTGGGGATGAGGTCCAGAGCCAGAGGCAGACAGGCCTGAGAGAATTCCAGAGTGGTGGAGCCAGTGCCCTGCTCGGCTTGAACCTCGGCCACCTCTGGACTCTGAGGTTACATGAGCCAACGCACTCTATTGTAGTTTGGGTTGGGTTTTCTGTAACCTCCAGCTGAGAGCATGCTAGCTGATCTCACTAAAGAGAAATTTCCAATCAGGTTGCAAGGTTATGACTGAGGATTCCTTGTTCAAGGGAAGGAGACCAGGCAGCTGGTTGGTGACCCATTCAGGGAGCGACAGCCTTGCACCCCCAGCCCAGGGGAGGTGGGAAATGGCCCTCATTGCAGACAGAGAAGCCAAGGGGCAGCAGGTCTGGTGAGGGGAAGGCTGGTGCCGAGGTCCCTCCCCCCAAGCCTGTCTGGCGCTCCCTCAATTTAACTCCACCTGACTGGTAAATGCAGAGTGCAGTCCCCTTAAAGAAATCAGAGCAGCTGCCACTTCAAAGCAGGAAAGATGTGTGTAGGTGGGTGGGGAGGAGGTGGGTAATTATGCAGGGAAAATAGTTTTCTTGATATTCTTCTGGAAATGTGCTTGGAGCAGAGAGAGCAGCAGGGGAGACGATAGGAAAGGGGACATGTATTAATAGAGGTGTGCATTGTGCCTCTCCAAAGGGCCATAGAGTGTGCAGAGTTTCCCATGCTTATCTGATCACGGCACCCTTTTTCGGGCAGCATCTGAGACTCCATGGGACACTCCTGGATGTGGGACTTCATCCATGAGTTGACTAAAGGATTTCTTGGGAATGACTGAGTCCTCCTTTTGTGTGTGTTTGTAGAAAACACTGGCTCTTCCTCATGACCAGTGGGGCCGGGCACCATTTGTGTTCCACGTCTGGACATTTCATGCTCTGGGAGAAGAAAAGGGAGGTCAAGCCTAGCAGGGGAGGGGGCTGCAAGGTGCTAGGGAAAGCCGGAGCTCTACAGGCCGTCTCCTTGCCCCTTTAGGGATCTGCCCACTGATTCCACGTACCCAGAATGCCTTGGGTGGCAGAGGGACACCACCGAACTTTGAGAAGCAGCTCTGAGTTTGTGAACGTTGGATGCTGATAATTATCCAGCTGTGAGTAAGCTGAACATTTTTTAGGGCTATTTCTGCATAATTATAAATATTTGGGGATATTAAACTCCCAGGTTACGCATTGAGGGTATTATTTGAGCAATGGTTGGCTGCAGAGCTGGAAACGCAAACATCTTTTCATTCTTCCCTCCTAGAGCACTTAGATTATTTAATGGGATTCAGAAGAAAAAAAAGTTCAGCTGAGGGGAAAAAACCTGGAAGCAAAGTCAGCTGCTAATATTTCTAAATAGCTCTAAATCAAAAAAAGAGGAATGTGACCACTTTACTTAATTGTGGTGGGTTTGTGATGCATTTTCTCTATGGGTTAGAAAAGCAATTACCATCAGGCAACCTACTTGTGCCTCCATTGTGATAAAATGTTCCCTCTAATGGGGCCAACATGCCGAGCAGTGGGCCTTTTAAAGCACTAAATGCTTCTGGAGCTTTCTCACGTGTGAGGCTCCTGGGTGTGCGCTGAGAGCCCAGGGCTCCCTCCCTCTAAGAACCTGTTGTGGTACAGGGGTTTCTTAATAGGAGATGGGTCCTACGAAGCAGCCGCTGAGGTCTGGAGCATGAGTGAGGCCCCTGCTGTCCTGGCTCTATCCAGAGGCCCTGTAATGCTTTGGGGCTTGCCCAGCCTCCCAGCCTCCCACCCTCACACCCTTGGCTGCCCCATCTTACCCTCCCATCCAGTGAAGTCTCATATCTCCTCACCTGCTCCCCTCTGCAATCCTCCCACCACAGGCACCATCCCCATAGAAACATGCTCGCCTCTTCTTCCATCTGCTTTGTTAACCTGCCCCCTCCCACCACAGCTTCCCCACAGCCACTGGGGGGTGCCGCTCATTCTCCAGCCGCCCCCCTATACCCCTGGATACCATGGATCCTGTGCCCTTGAACAAAGCCCCCAGCCTTTGATGCTCTTTCATGCTGCCCCCCTATTTTCCAGCCCTTGCTCTGGGCCCTGATTCACCCTTTCCCACTTCAAAGACCTGCCTTCATCTTGGGTAGCTTTAATGAGGTGTGAACGACCCATCCCACCGTCCAGGTCACAAGCTTCCTTGATACCCCTCACTTTCTGCCATATCCAGGCTGCTATGTCCAGACTGGACCCTGTACAGTCTTGGCCATACCCAGCAGTCTGTGTTTCTCTCATCTTCTGCCCCCCGTCCCCCAGGAGGTCTCTGGTCAGCAGCCCCGAGGATTTTGTGTCCCCTCATTTCCAGCTGGGACACTGTGGCCATCCCACTACCTCCCTCTCTGGACCCTGAAGCTCATCATCGCCATCTCTCACTCCCAGGTGCTGCCATCTAAGGCCCCTGCCTGGGCAGGGAGCTGCTGCCTGGTGACACTACTAGACAGCGTGGCTGGAAACCTGGCCCCGGATTCCCTCCCACTCCCCCCAGCCCGCCCCACCCCACCACTGCTTCTGTCCCTAGTTCCTCGGGTCACACCGAGACACCCATGAAGACGTGTTAATGTACAAATTCTTCAGAGTAAAATAACCAGGGCTTCCTTTTGCTTGAGATGCAGGCAGCCCGCAGGGGGCGTCCTCTGAGACCCTCGGGCCGGCATCCCCGCTTTCTTCCACAGGGGCGCTGTGGGCGCGATAGGCGGTGAAACCCTCCAACGTCGGTTTGGAAGCTCGAGGTATCACACACAAAGGTAGGTCGAAGCGGGACCGATCCGGGAGGCTGCGCTCCCCAGACAACGCGTAGAGCCGCCCGCGCCAGTGCCCGCTTCAGCTCACTATCCTTGGGTGGGGGAGCGGGAAGAGGATCTGGCACGAGGGGGACGAACCCACGTGCACCCAGGTCTTAGCTCCATCTGGAGTTCTCTGCCCCTGCGCCCGCAGGCCCCGGGCGCCCCCTGGAGGCGGTGAGAGCCCCGAATGCGCAGCACACGCCCGGGAGGGCGCTGGCTTGAACAACCTACCCATCAACTAGAAAAGTACCCCCATAAAAATGGGCAAAGGACAGGAACAGAGGCATTTGAGATGAAACACAAACGCCCAATAAGACATTAAGCTGATGTTTACATAGACAGGATCTGTTGCGAGCCCTTATATGCATCAGCTCCTTTAGATCTCTCAACAGAGCTCCTAGGGAGTATTCCCATTCCACAGATGGTAAACTGAAGCACAGGAGACTAAGTGACTTGCTCAAGGTTATACAGTAAGTGGCAGGGCCAGTATCTGACCCCGCAGCCTGGCAACAGAGTCTTAGGGCCTTACTCACTGCACCAGGCTGTTTCTCAACATGTGGAAAATATACACTCTGGCTAAAAACAAAAGTATAAATTAAAACAATTCGTTCAGTAAATTAATTTGTCCTACAAGTATTTATTGGATGCCTGTTGTGAGCCAGGCCCTATTATGGGTGCAGGGGAATAGACACTAAAACACACAAAACATTAAGCTTACATTCCAGTGGGGAGAGAGAGACAGACAGTAAACATGATACAATATTCTATGGCAGGTGGGCTAGTGCATGGGGAAAAATAGCAGGGAAAGGGGGAGAGGGAGGGCTATTTAAATCAGGTGTCAGGTGGACTTCTTTGAGAAGGTGACACTTGAGCTGAGACCTAAAGAAAGGGAAGCCTCGTGATTATCAGTGAGAGGAGCATTCCAGGCAGAGGGAAAGTCCCTGAGGCCGGTGCTAAAGGTGCTGTCCACGTGGACAGGAGGTGGTAGGCTCCTTCCTGGCCTCCCTGGTCCATCACCAGTGCCCAGGGCCATACGAGGTGTTCAGGGAGGGCTTGCCTGCTGACCATTAAGTGAGGATAGCACCTGTTTTTTGCCCTGGGCATTTGCTTACTTCCCTGCAGCCAGTCCCATGTAACAACTGTCCCCATGAGTCTCAGCAGAGGGTGGGATGATCTAGAGAAGTGGAAGGGAAGCCCCCACTAATATCTAGGTGGAGATAACTAACCCAGATTCTGGCCCTCTGAGCTGGGATGGCAGCAAAAGTCAGCCCTGTAAAATGCAATGAGAGAGGTTTGATTACCAGGAGGGACCATCTAACCCATATCCCAGACTCTGAGAGGTCAGTCCACACAGGGGCCTGAGGGAGTCGGGGATGAGTGCGCTCTGCACCTACCGATGGGCCCCAGCGGGATCCTGGGTGCCCAGGTGTCTGTGGTCTCTCTGCTTCACTAGATCTTGGCGACACCTAGAATTCAGAAGTGAACTTCCCTTCAGTGAGCTCCCTTTCTGTTGCCCTGGGGTAGAAGGGCCAGGCCATGACTGTTGTCTGCATGGCCTACTTTCCTCCAGAGACAGAAGCCCAGAGTAAGGTCAAAGGGAGACCAGGTGGCCCCGGAGGAGGCAAACCCAGTTCTTTCCCAGTGCCTGCCACTTTCCTTGCTGTGGCCGAAAGGCCATTCCCTTCCCCACTGGTGTGGCCTCATCACATCCCTTTGATTAGATGAATCACCTCTAAAAATTGCTTATGTTTCATATGGTGAACTGCTCTTTTGTTCAGCGCTGAATACTTCTGTTGATTCTTGTGTCCACCTGGGCTCTTTTGAGTCCTGCTTAGACCAGCTTATGAAGGGGTTTTCAAGATGAGCACAAACTGGGCCAGAACCTGGCACAGAGGGCAGGTGAGAGTAAGGGCCACTCTGGGGGCCACTGGTTTCTTCTCCATGTCTTTCCCAGGGTCACACGGTCTCTCTCTGAGCTTGCTTTGCTCTCTCCTCTCTCCTGACCAACAGCTCCTTTGTATCTCCTTAACTCTGAGTTTCCTTTCCCTGTCTCCTAGCTTCTGTTTCCCGCTAGTTTCTGCTTTCATGTGTCTGAACACACTATTGATCTGAACATCCCCTGACCTCTCCCTTTCCTCCTTTCCGTGCCTGCACCAGCTGCTAACTGCCCCATTGCTGGACTTCTTCATTCATGTTCCCAAGCTTGCTCACCTATTTTGTGCCACGGCACGTCATATGTCTCTGGATTGGTTGCTTTGGGTCATGGTCCCCTCCTGGTCCAATCAGTGGGGCCAAGAAGGGAAGGCACTAAGGGGGCCGGCACAAGGCTATCTCTTCCACCAGTGCCCTGGGTGATGCAGGCACCACTGTTAGACTGTCTGCTAGAGTCCCAGATTCATTAATTATTTTTATCTGTTTACTCATGCTTGAGTTTCATTTGTTGACCTTTGTTATTGTTGCCTAGAGGTCTTTTAAGGATCCTTAAAAATTCTTCAGCCACCCAGCTTGGTTCACTGTGGAGGCTCCTACCTAGAGGCCTGGCAGAGGGAGGGTCATTCATATTAAAACAAACAGTAAGTCATTTCCTCTTCCCTCTTTAGTCTCACCTTTCATCAAACAAGGGAGAAGGAACCATATTTAATAAACATCATCCATTAGATTAGATCAACAGTCTCTGAACATTGCAATTCTTCCAGAAAACAGTATCTCTCTTGCCCTCACAGAAGAGCATGTGGTCAAGAGGAAATTGAATAAAGTTCTTTAATCAGCTACAGTAGTATTTGAATCATTTAATTTAATGGATCTGACAACCACAATTTATTTTTTAGGCCAATTTTAGCCAACCAGGAGAGCTGGCCCAGTCTGACCCATGCTTAATAAATCACCTCCTTGCCTGACTGTAGAAAGTTTGGGGAAGAGATTTTTCTGGGGCTTTTCAAACATAATCAAAACCAATCTGCCATGCTGTGTATGCCTGGCAGGAGTCCTTGGCCATGCTCCCTTCACTTGGCCCTGTGGCTGTAGAGTGAGCCCTCGGGCTGGAGGGAGCTAAGGACACAAGGCAGGGAGCTGTCACCCCCGCAGCCTGTGCTTTTTATTCCTGGCTGCAGGTTCGCATGGCCAGGAAAACAAGTCAAATCAAATTAGATGCCAGACACATGCTGCTTAGTGCGTCTCACCCTCTACTGCCTCAGGCTCTTCAACACCTGCTGAAACCTCCTCATTGGAAAAAATGAAAGAGGAGCTTCTGATTCAAAGTAACACCCACTGGACCCTCGATGTGGCCTCTACCAGAGTCACGTTAAATCACCCGTGAAGTCCCAGTAAGGGGTGAAATGCAAGACCCCTCCTTCAGAACCAGTCTGACGTCAGCTGCATCTGAGCCCCTGGCAGACATCTCCTCTGACCTGCCAGGCAGATGTGGTTGGGCTGAGAAAAACCCATGGGACTTCATTCTGTTCCTACTGCAAGCAACAGCCACGTGAAATCAAGGGGCTTGATTTCAGGCCAGTCTTCCCATTTTTCTCCATCTATTCCAAAGAAACAATATGGCAGGAAGGAGGCTAGGAGACCAAGGCAGGGCTGGTGGTCTTCTTGGGAGTATGTAGCATTCTTGGAGACATAGTAGTGATAAGTAAGTGGCATTAAGAAAGGAGGAATCTGGTGTGGGTCAGTGCATGCAGGGAATTGTAAGTTTTTCGTGAAATCCAGTTTCTTAGAGTTTCTTAGTTGGGGATGTATTGATGTCAGAATAGAACCATCAACAGCCAAGGTTACAAGGGGGAGTTGTGTCCCTGCAGGGATCCAGGGAAATCCTGAGCTGGAGCCAAATGTGAGAGCCCTCCAGGCCTCCTGGGAACTGTCTAGTCACAGGCAGCATCTCCATGGTGCTGGACCTGGGGCTGCTCACCCATTTTCTAGCTCTGGGCACCCCCTTCTCTGCAGATGAACCCTTGGCTCTTGCTCCCCCCAAAACCTGAACTCACACAAGCATGACTCTGGGTTCACTAATTCTAGTCATGACACTTGACCCAGTAGCTTGAGAGCCACTATTAACCAAGGAGACCCCCTTCTGGCTCCTTCGTGGGGGTCTCCAGGGGACAGAGTGGCTCGTGCACTCTTGTCAAGGTCCTGGGCAGCCAGGGCCACTGGCGTTTGTCAGGAAGCCCCCCCGCCCCAGAACCTCCTCGGAGGGCATCTAAACAACAGCTGCCCATACTTGATAATGGGGGTGGGGACGGAGATTTGGGGGAGGGCTGGGGAAGCCCCTCCTCCCCTATTGGCACCCCAACCAGGCCTGACTTTTCCAATTAAACTTTGACTCTGCCACTTACTCCTGTGTACCCTTGAGCCCTGTTCTGAATTTCTGATCCTCAAAAGTAGAACAGGGCTAACAGGAGCCCTTCCCTTCCAGGGTTGCTGTGAAAATTGAGATAAGAGTTTGAAGGCATAAACTATTTCAGAAATAATAAAGATAATAGATCTTTTTAACCTAGATGCAACCAGAGATCATAGAAAATGTAGATGAGTGTAGACTGGAGATATGATCTTGTTCTAGAAAGATGAATATGTTTTGAATTGCCACAAGAATGAAATACATTTCATTAAAGAAAAAAGTAAGGTAATTTATGCACAGCCCTACAAACATAACTCATAAAATAGAACTAACTATAAAACAGTTTCTCTTTGTCTCCCTTTGTCCTTTAAATGTACTTATGGAGCTACCTTTTCCCTATAGCCCCTGGATGAAATCTAAGCTAAATTGCCTACTGACCCCTTCTTCACCCCTTGGCTGATGTCTTTTTGTTCCTCCTGGAGGCTTTCTTGATCAGGCTATAAGACAACCCCATGCTGGCTCTCTCGTGTCAGCAGCCACCTCTCATCCTCTGGAAGTGTTCGCTCCTCCTTTGCCCCCCTGATCTCTGGGCATGCAGGCAGATCCCGACGTGGCTGCTCTCCTAGCTGCACTGCTAAGCCATCTGGCCAGCCTGTCTCCTGCCATCAGGATTTCTCTGGCATGAGTCGCCCCAGTTCACTGTGTCCCTGAAGCTCCAAAGGACATGTCTTGAGCTTTCGGCGTGGTCTCACAGAAGCTCCTTTCCCCAAGCTTGAGGTGAGGAGCAAGCATCCTTCACTATCCTCCTGGGAAGAGGAGATTCACAGCACCAACTCTCCAGATAATGCCCACAGAGCCCAGCACACTGCAAATGCCCAGTAAATGGCAGCCATCCCGGGCTCCTGATCCTGCCTCCCAGGGCTGAGGAAAGGGCTCTGTGGCCACTGGGCCTTGACTGCCCCTGTCCTAAGCAGTTCTAAGCCCTAAGTCCCAAGGGCAATCCCAGGTCCCTAAGTGACACAGTTATTGAGAAGAGAAACTGGGATTCCACTCCAAGCCAAAATTGCCTTCCTGGTCTTTGCCAACTGTCTCCAGGGAAAAGAATACTCCCCACCCCTACATTATGAGGGTAGGTGAGCAGGTGAGAAGAAAGGTGTCCCGGACAGCCACAGAAACATGGTGGATGTGGCAGTGTCCCAAGCAGGCACCAAACAACCCCCACATTGGCTGCCCTGCTGGATATGCTGTCCTGTTAAGGACCTACTCAGGGAGCCCAATGAGAGCTGAACTGTGAGGCCCCTTGCTCAGGGTGACCAAAGGGGTTTCAGGAGGTGCCAGGATTGGAGGCAGAATGAAAAACATGCCCCAGGAAACAGAAGATGAGAAAGCTGGGGAAAGGAAGGCAGTAGGTGTAGGAGGGAGGGAGGACCCGAGTCAGAGTTGTCTTGGGCACAAACCTAGGGTCTGAGGGTCAGCCCAGAAGCCCTGGGGCAGGGATCTGGGTCCTGTTTTCAGAGTGGCCCCGGAGGAGACAAATGGTCTGGAAGGCAGTGCCCTAAGAATGTCCACACCAGCAAGCCTATCTCAGATGATTAAGTGGCAGCAGATAAATTTAACTAAATGTGAGTAATGGGAACACAAAGGAGAAGTGAAGAGAAATAGAATATTTTAGCAACATAAGGAAATGAGAAGAAAATGACTTTGCAATGAAATGTCAAACTTCTGTGCCTGGAGGAGATGTAATCTGGTCATTGCAGGCTTAGGGGAGCGGGGGAGTCTGTGGTTATTTCAAGAAAATTTTAATTCACTTTAATTTAATAACATATGGCCAGATTCTTTTGGGGCAATGTCAGGAGACAGAACTGGGAGTCAGAGAGTGCCAGCTCTGCTAACTGGGGTGTTTTTGGTTGTTTTACAAGGAGAAGCTGTACTCAAATTCATTTCACCTATCCATCCATTCATTCAGGGAGTGAATCTTAAAACCTGAGGATTAAGAAGACAAAAGACACAGTCTTGCCTACTCCTGCCCTCAGGAGATCCTGGTCAGTTGGGGTGACAGACAAGTGAACAGAAAGTTACAGGGTAGGGACACATTCTGGACCTAATACTTGATGCTCAATAGAAGTTTGTAGAATGAAAGCATGATTGAAAGATTGGTTCTGAAAAGGCACCAAAAAGGAGGGAATATCAAGGTGGGTCTTGAAAGATGGGTTCCCCAGCTAGGCATGTAAGTCAAGGGAAGTCCAGGTAGAAGGGACTGCGTGTGACAAGGTAGAATGGACCACATGTAGCAAAGCGGTGCTGATTATAATCATGGGGCTGGAGGAGATTGCCCAGGGAGAGGGGACAGGGTGAGAAGAGGAAGAGGACAAAGAAGAGACACAGGATCCGTGGACCCTGATGAGAAATAACACCCTGAGGAAGGCATACACTGAAGACCTCCCAGTCCACTATTACTATCGCTGAAATCTCTACTGCAGCCCACAGTGCCTATTCATCCTTGGAGCTTCAACTCAGACATCGCATCCCCCAAGAAGTTTTTCTTTCTGGCTCAGGCTGGGGTGAGTCCCCCTTCCCCACGCATGCTCCCAGCACACCCTGTGCCACCATCCTTGTCACGGCCCACCCCAGCCCCATGTTGGGTTCGTTTGTCTGTATGCCTGCCCATCTCCCAACTGAAGCTGCCATGCCCAGCTCTGGTGGTGCCCCGACTACACTGGTGCCTCCCTGGATCCTGGCCAGGCTGTCCTGTCTATGGGATCCCATCCTAGGGATGGACAAAGTCCATCCGGAAAAGCGGTTCCAGAAGCTGAGGTCTGAATTAAGGGCTGTTGGCTGGGTCGGAGGGTGGAGTCTGACCAAGGGAAGAGTGTTTTAGTTCATATCACATCGAACTTTTGCACTTTTAGAGGGATTCTGGAAGTGCCCTGGGTAAGAGCCCTTCTTAAGTTCCCAGAACTCTGGCTGGGAGGGGTGGGTGGTTAGGGTTATTGGGCCTGGGCAGCAAAGCCAGAGAAACATGGCCCCAGGGCAGAGAAGCCGGAATGGTTGGACCGGCGGGACGGGGAGCGGGCCCGCTGAAGCCAAGGCTCAGGACGGGGCCTAGCAGAGAGGGGCCTGTACGAAAGCCGCCTCTTTGGACAGAGCTGCCTGCGGAACACGCCGCCCAAGGGAAAAATGACAGAGCTGTAGGTGTCCTGAATGTCCGCTAGGGGGAAACAGAGGCTAAGCCAGCTGGCGGGTAGCCATGGTAACCGCAGAGCCAGCTGCTGCGTTATCCCTAGACTCTGGCAGGGAGGTAAGGAGAACGCCCAAGCAGGGTGTTGCGAATGCTCGTGGGTCTGTGGCCATCAGCTCCAGAAAAGGACGAAGGACCCAGGTGACTTTCATGTTTTCTCACCTCCACCCAAGTCACACTTTTGCCGGTTGAGCCAGGCATAGCAGTTGTGGAAGAAAAATAAAATGGGGTTTTGGATCAGCCAAACCAGATCCTTCATTTTAAAGATGAAATAGAAACCCAGAGAGGGAAAGACACTTGCTGGAGACCACACAACAGCAGTCCTGTAAATAGAGCTGAAGAGAAACTGGTGGAAAAAAGGAAGAAAAGTATGCAAATGACCAAAGACCAATCTGGCAATGTGCTCTAATTTTTTTATTACCATTTTTTAATTTAAAATGTTTTAAACACACATGTGTGTATGCATATACATAATGCTGCAATGTAACAAGAATCTCTTTTAGCCGGTCACATGCATCTTTTCCTTCCTGTACCATTTTCTTCCTTCTCCAATTAGGGTCTTTTCCTTCTCTGGGCTTCTATTGCTTCTATAAAATGAAGAAGCTGGCCTAGCTGATCTCAAAGCCCATCACTGTCTATAATAAAGCAAAGCCTTCATTTCATGAACTCAGCCCAGTTAACTGGGCACACGAATAGGTAAGGACTTCTTGGAGTGAGAGACTGCTTGGCAGCCAGATGTCTCTGTAACTGGGCCCCTGACAGGCTAGCCCAGGTCCGTTGGGTTCATGTATCTGGTTGCAATGTTGGAGGACATTAGCCATGAACAAAAACTACCTCCATGAGAATATTTGAGAGTTAGTTAACTTGCAAGTTTATTTTTAAAACTCAAAGACATTAAGAAATAGCCTCTAGACGTTCATCATGATGGGGAAAAAACTCTCAAATCCAAACATAGTTAATTCAGTAAACATCATGTGAGAGTAATCTTGTTTCATTTCTAGTCCCTCATTCTTTCTCTGCCCTCCTTCTCTATCCTGTTCTTCGCTCATTTTCTCTACTTTCTGATCTCTAAGCAAAACCCCTTGTTTGGCTACAAGAGCCCTCAGATGCCATTTGCATCTTGGAAGGCCCAATGGGATAAATCTCCCCACACAACCAACCATATCCCAAGGTCATTGAACATCCTGGTCTCAGGGGGTACAGAGGTATCTGGGGAGAGCCTTCCTTGAGTAGACATTTTTCATGATTCCAAACCCATGAGGGGAGCCTGGGATCAAACAGACTAGGCCACAGGGTCAGGGCAAAGATGGGATGCTAGGGTGCTCCTAGGGCCCATCCCATCAACTGACAAATGAGGAGACTTAATAAACAAGGAGGCAAGTGACTGGCCTGAGGAGAACCTGTCTGGGAGAGCCAGATGGCTGAGCCAGGAGCCAAAGTGAGGTCTCCTAACCCCTGGCCCTTGTTACTTGCAGGGACTACATTGTCCCTGAGGTAACATCACTGGATTCTGGCCTGAGTCACCACAGCAGAGATGAGCCAAGAGTCTGTGGGTCCCTTCAGCTTGGCTCGGGGTGGCTGGAGACCACCAGGGAGGTTTTGTGAGGCAATCTGGAGCAGCAGGGGCTCAGAAAATTTGGGCTGTAGGTGCTCAGTGAACTTTTGTTGAATTTAAAACAGTTTTGGGGGCTTGTGGAGGCTTCAAGCTTGACTTGAGTGTGGGCTGGCAGGGTCAGTAATGGTCAAGAAACTTGACCAAGATCAAACCTTATCAGATGTCACCATGGGGTGTCTGTGACAAGGCCCCAGATGCTCACAACTCACTATGTGTGTCTGGGGGACTGAGTGTCCAGTTTTTCCCTTTTCTACCTTCCCTACCCTGTATGTCTGAGGAAAGAACTTTCATTAGATTGCACCAGAGACTAACTGGTACATCCATACAATATAATAGTACTCTGCAATAAAAAGAAATCAACTATTGATACACGCAACGACTTAGATGGACTTCAAGGGCATTATTCTGAGTGGAAAAATAGGCCAATCTCAAAAGGTCACATACTGTATTATTCCATTTATATGACATTCTAGAAATTACAAAAGTATAGAGATGGAGAACAGACCAGTGGTTGTCATGGATTAGAGAAGGGAGCGAGGCAGGTATCACTATGACAGCACAGGGAGTTCTTTTGTGGTGATGGTAGCTTTGTGTCTTGAATGTGGTGATGGTTGTATTATTCTATACATATGAAAAAGTGCCATAGAATTATACACTTAGGACATTAAAAAATACATGCAAAATAGGTAAAATCTAAGTAAGGTTTGTAGACTAGTTAATTGTATTGTGCCAATATCACTTCCCTGGTTTTGATAATGTGTTATAGTTACATAAAATGCCATTATGGGGGAAGCTGGATACTGGGTACATGGAACCTCTCTGTACTACTTTGTGTACATTCTTGTGAGTCTATAATTACCTCAAAATAAGAATTTTAATAAAAACTGTACTAGTGAGTAGCTTTATTCTGTTTTGAATGTTTTGAGTTTGGAGGTGGTTAGCATAATGTATCATCTAGGACTCTAGTTACAAGAGTCAGAGAAGCCATTTTAAACTGGCATAGGACAAAAAGGACATTATTGGTGCATGTGATCAAACTATGGAACAGCGGGGATAGAGCTGCACATACAAGTCCAGCTAATGTAGCAATCACACAGACAAAATTCTCTTTCTTGTTTTCTCTCTCATTCCCCTTTCCCATCCCCTTCTCCAATCCCCCATCTCCCATCCCTTCATAGAAGAGGGAGAAGAACTTCTCCCAAAGAAAGGGGGTGCTGTTACTGAGATATGAGGGAAGGGATATTGGGCAGAGGGGGAGAAAAGGTGTCCATTACAGCATGTTAAATGGGGTAACATTTTAAAAATTTATTCATTTATTTATTCAGGCTTCACCAGGCCTTAATTGTGGCATATGGGCTTCTTAGTTGCAGCATGCAGACTCTTAGTTACGGCATGCATGCGGGATCTAGTTCCCCCACCAGGGATCGAGCCCAGGCCCCCTGCATTGGGAGTGCAGAGTCTTACCCACTGGACCACCAGGGGAGTCCCTAGCATATTAATTAATGAAAACAGCCCCTGAATCTATTAGAAATAAGGAAACAACTTGGTGGTACAGTTTAAAGTGCCATTGTGGTGGCCTGCATGCACAGTGATCATCAGGTGAGTCTCAGTGCCAGCCAGGCTCTGGCCTGAAGACTAGTGGGTGGGTGGTCCACAGAGGGGCATGAGCTCTGGGGAAAAACTGTACTGAGCCTACAGTGTCAGAGGCAGGCAGAAGAACCCATTGGAGGGCCCTTGGGACAGGATCACCAGGAACTCAACTGTAACATAGGAGGATATATGCACAGGGTCAAGAGCATGCCTGAGACAAGAGGCCACTTGAATCCAGGATCTGACACTTGGTAGCTGAGTGACCTTGGCAAGTTTCTTAAATTCTCTGAACCTGTTTCCTCACATGTAAAATTGGGATGAGAATACTTCATAGGTTGTTAAATTCAGTTGATATAGTGTATGTAAAGCACCTAGCCAGGTGGAAACTGCCAGGATCTGAGTTATTGTTATGCCGATAACTTTACAGCAGTAGAGGGTCGTAGTGGCAGGCAGGTGGCGCTCGAGCCCAGCGCTCTGCCGAAGGACGCCCTGGAAGCTCCAAATTGAAGCAGGTGCTTTGGTCATATTTGAAGAGGAGGACTCGAGCGCTGAGACTCGCTTCCACAGAGTCCCACTCGAAGCTTAGCCAAAGATCTCTCAATGGAGGGCTGAAGCTACGCAACCCCCCACTCAGCGTCCCCGTCTTGTCCTCCTGGCTCGAGTGTGCCCAGAAGACAGGCGAGTTCCTTGTTGCTCCGGGAATCGCTGGTTCTCTGGCTTAACAGGGTCGGATTTGGGCGAGCTACTTTCGCCGGGTCCCGTCTCCCCTCACGAGGAGTTTTCGTGGAACCCAGCGGGTGGAACATTTTAACGAACGTTTTAAAGTGACTGGAACTTGGATATTCTTGTGTTATGGGAGAGGACCCAGCCAGAAACCTGGACCCATGGCGGGCCGAGTGAGGAGTTGAAAGTCAAGCCCAAGTGGGCATTAAAAGAGCAGGTAACATGGAAAACATTTAGCCTTTGCCCTGCTAAAGACAAAGTTCTGCTGAGTCTCGCATCTTCTGCTCCCCAAACAGAGGGGCAGCCTCCCGCCCACCAGCTTGCGGGGTGTGAAGAGGATTTGGGGTACCACTAGGGTACCTGGAGGCCCCCGCTGATCTCCCTGGCCCCGCCCGCGTGCCGGGAACCTGGACTGGACCTTCAAGTCTGTCTTTTCAGCAGTAGGACTGCGGGTGTGGAGCAGATGCTGAGGCGGTTGTCATGGAGACAGAAGGGCGCGGAGAAGAAGGTGGTTCTTGATTGGCTGGGAGGCTTGTTAGGGGCAGCGGGCGCTGTGGTCAACCCGAAAGTGCAGACCTGCTTGAGGAAACTGGCCACTCGGATGTCTGCGCTTTGCGGCCAGTCTACAACCGCCCCCTGACCTTCAGCAGCAGAGCCTGGCAGCGTAGGGCCGCGCTTCCCCAGAGAGGTGCCCCGACTCTTCGATCCAGAGGGCTGACCTCTAGATGAAGGAAGGGGACTGCGCCTGGGACCCAGGAACGGCGTCCAGAGCTGTGTGAGGCTGCTCTTGGACTCCCCGCGGACCATCCCCC
Organism: Monodon monoceros; assembly: GCF_005190385.1. Taxonomy (NCBI): domain Eukaryota; kingdom Metazoa; phylum Chordata; class Mammalia; order Artiodactyla; family Monodontidae; genus Monodon; species Monodon monoceros. The sequence continues at coordinate 17,992,433 of NW_021703766.1, read as the reverse complement.
CATTCCTCAGCGGGTTCGGCTTCCTCCCCAGGGCTCAGAGCCCGGTGGGACCGCCGGAGCGGCAGTCAGCTGACAGGCACCAGTTACGTCGCCCATCTGTGGTGCACCCAGACCTTAGGTGGGCTGGTTCAGGAGGAGGGTTAGGGGTGGTTCTGGTTCGGTGCGGCATTTCAGAACTGTGAGGAGGAGCCAGTGATTCCTCCCAAGTGTGTTCATCCTTCTGTTAATCTGTCTATGCAGAAATCCAAGCCAACCACCAGAGCGGTGTGAATCAAGGGGCTTTGCCCCCAAAATCTCCAGTTGGTCCCTTCTCAGGTTTTATAAATGATCCTTGAAATGGACAATTGGAAATTTTTAAATCTTAGGTTAAAAATGAATAAACGTATCTTTGCACCATTTTGCTATTCTACTGCTCTTGAGTGCTGAAGGCATATGCACACTCAGCTCCAGCCCAGCTCGGGTCTCCCTCCTATTTCTCAGAGATCCCTTCTGAGCCCTGGACCTTGTGATGAGTGACATCTCTATACACACCTCATTCTTTCAAAGGTAATCTGTCTTTTCTCTCACTACTTTTAAGATCTTCTTTGGTGTTTTTCGGTTTCACTATGATATGTCTAAGCATAAATTTCTTTTTATTTATCTGGCTTGGGATGTTGGTATTCCAGAATCTGTAGGTTTGTATCTTTCATCACTTCAGAAAATTCTCATCCTTTATCTTTTCAAATATTACCTCAGTCCCCTTCTTTTCTTCTTCTGGAACACAGATATATTATAACTCTCTGCTTTTTTCATCTTTCCCTTCTCTTTGTCCTTTTGTGGATAATTTCCTGAGGTCTAGCTTCTGTTCACTGTTCACTGGTTTTCTCTCCAGCTATGCCTAATCTGCTGTTAACTCTGTGTGTGAAGTTTTAAATTTAACTTACTGGGACTTCCCTGGTGGCACAGTGGTTAAGAATCCGCCTGCCAATGCAAGGGACACAGGTTTGAGCCCTGGTCTGGGAGGATCCCACATGCCGCATAGCAACTAAGCCCATGTGTCACAACTACTGAGCCTGTGCTTTAGAGCCCTCAAGCCACAACTACTGAGACCGCATGCCACAACTGCTGAAGCCCGCATGCCTAGAGCCCGTGCTCTGCAACAAGAGAAGCCACTGCAGTGAGATGCCCATGCACCGCAACGAATAGCCCCCGCTCACCGCAACTAGAGAAAGCCCATGAGCAGCAACGAAGACCCAACGCAGCCAAAAACTAATTAATTTAAAAAATAAATTTAACTTACTGTAGTTTTTCATTTATAAAAATTCTACTTGATTCTTATTCAGTTCTGTTTCATAATATTTTAACAATCTTGATCTCTACTCATATACTCAACCCTTATTTGAGTTTATTAAAATAATTTTTGAAATGTATTAGATGTATTATAGTAAATTCTGTGTTTGAGAACTCCCTCTATTTGATGTTACAAATCTGATTATACAATTTTTTCCTACTGTCTGTCATTCATGGTTCCCTGTTTTCTATATGTGTTTCGTGATTCAAGACTGTGAACACATATTTCTTAGGAAGGTAGTTTCCTCCAAGCAGGATTTGTGTTTGCTTCTGCCAGATGCCTGGAAACACCATTAACCTGGGACCAATATTAACTAAAATTTTAGCTTGCAGTGTTTTAGAGCACCCAGGGACTGTGAATTCAGGTTGCAAATCCACATGGGAACCAGCTTGTGGTTACAAATTCTCAGGGGAAACATTTTCTACCTCTTCCACTTATTGCCAAGGTTTGAAACAGGCAATTTACCTTGCAGTCTCCACCAGGAGGGTGTTCACCCTTGGAGTCCCAATTTTAATTGGGGTGTGTGTGTGTCTCCTATTAGATATCCTACTTTGGGTGGGATTTGAGTTTCATCACCTGGCCCCTGTGCTTACAGGACCATGAAAAATAAAGCTCAAGTTTGCCTCATTTGGCAAATGATTTCCAGGTGAGAACTAGTTTTCAGTGATCTGTCTACCACTCTATCAGTTTTGCTTCATTTTTGGCTCTGTGTATTCCTCACCAGTTTTCTAACTCACCAATCCATTTAAGAAGATTTTTATAATATTTCATCCAGCATTAAAGTTATGAAGTCACACTGGCAGAAATGGGGGTGCATTTGTGAGTTCTTTAGAGGAAACCCACCAATACCAGACTTGGGAGATCTGGCTCTGCTTCAACCTCTTCTAACCTCCTCAGCTTCTTCTCATACCCATGTAATTACACAGCCTCTAACTGTGGTGAGCTGCACCCATCCCCCACCTCCCCTGGGGGCTAAAGCCCAGTCGTTTTCCACTGCATCCACTTACTACACAAATAATGAAAATTCAGGCTACTCTCCTTACACTCAGCCTGTTCTTTAACTCCCCTTTCCCTTGCTTTGGGGAGGCCTTGGGGTAGTTTATAAACCCTCCCCTTCTTCTGGGTGCTCTCAATGTTTTCTTTCTCACACTTATCTTGGTGTGAGGGTAGAACCTCGCATTCTCCACTAGGCGGAGGGCTTGCTATTCTGAAGAATTCTTCCTTTTCTTTCCCATCCTAGTCTCCTTATACAGCCTGGGAAAGAGGGGTGGTGTTGAGGCAATGGTTAATAGAAGCAGGGCAAATTTAGAACACGGTCTGCTTCTGTAAGACCTGAGGGTGTCTAGCCCCAAATTTTTTCTTTTTCTTCCAGTTGTATTGAGAAATAATTGACATACAGCACAGTATAAGTTTAAGGTATACAGCATAATATTTGGACTTACATCATGAAATGATCATCACAATAAGTTTAGTGAACATCTGTCATCTCATATAGATGCAAAATGAAAGAAATAGAAATAAGATTTTATGATGAGAACTCAGGATTTACTCTCTTAACAACTTTCATATACAGCATACAGCTGTGTTTATTATACGGCTCATTGTTGTACATTACATCCCTAGTACTTACTTATAACTGGAAGTTTGTATCTTTTTGACTGTCTTCATCCAATTTCCTCTCCCCCCTACCCCCTGCCTCTGGTAACTACAAATATGATCTCTTTTTCTGAGTTTGTTTGTATGTTTTTTATTCGGTTTTGAAGTATAATTGATCTACAACACTATGTTAGTTCCTCTTACACAACATAGTGATTTTTTTCTATACATTTCAAATGATCGCCACATAAATCTAGTTACATCACCCCAAAGATATTACTTTGTTATTGACTATATTCCCCACACTGTACATTTTATACCTGTGGCTCATTTATTTTGGGACTGGAAGTTTGTACCTCTTAATCTTCCTTACCTATTCTTCCCCCCTCCCCTTCTCCTCTGGTAACCACCTGTTTGTTCTCTGTATCTATAAGTCTGTTTCTGTTTTATGTTTGTTCATTTGTTTTGTTTTTAAGATTCCACATACAAGTGATATCATACAGTATTTGTCTTTCTCTGACTTATTTCACTTAGCATAGTACCCTCTAGGTCCATCGATGTTGTCAAAAATGGTAAGATGTCATTCTTTTTATGGCTAATATTCTATTGTATATATACCACATTTTTATCCATTCATCTGTTGATGGGCACTTAGGTTGCTTCCATATCTTGGCCATTGTAGATAATGCCGCAATGAACATAGGGGTACAAATATCTTTTCTAATTAGTGTTTTTTGTTTTCCTTGGATAAATACCCAGGAGTGAAATTGCTGGATCATGGTAGTTCTATTTTTAATTTTTTGAAAAATCTCCAACTGTTTTTCATAGTGGCTGCAGCACTTTACATTCCCACCAACAGTGCATGAGGGTTCCCTTTTCTCAGTGTCCTCACTAACAGTTGTCATTTGTCTTTTTTATAATAGCCATTCTCACAGCTGTGAGGTGATACCTCATTGTGGTTTTGATGTTCATTTCCTTGATGATTAGTGATGTTGAGCATCACTCATTTTCATTTCAACAGACAGCATTTTCATGTGTCTGTTGGCCATCTGTATGTCTTCTTTGGAAAAATGTCTATTCAGATCCTCTGCCCATTTTTAAAATTTGGTTGTTTGGTTTTTTGATGTTGAATTGTACGAGTTCTCTGTATATTTTGGATACTAACCTCTTATTGGATATATCATTTACAAGTATCTTCTCCCATTCAGTAGGTGGTCTTTTTATTTTATTGATATTTCCTGCGCTGGGCAAAAGCTTTTTAGTTTGATGTAGCCCCATTTATTTATTTTTGCTTTACTTTCCCTTGCCTGGGGAGACATATCCAAAAAATATATGTTACTAGAACCTATGTCAAAGAGAGTACTGCCTATGTTTTCTTCTAGAAGTTTTACGATTTCAGGTTTTACATTTAAGCCTTTAATCCATTTTGAATTTATTTTTGTGCATGGTGTGAGAGATTATCTGGTTTGACTCTTTAGCATGTAGCTGTCCAGTTTTCCCAACACTATTTATCAAACAGGCTGTCTTTTCCCCATTTTATATTCTTGTTTCCTTTGTCATAACTTAATTGCCCATATAAGTGAGGGTTCATTTCTGGGCTCTCTATTCTGTTCCATTGATGTATGTGTCTGTTTTTGTGCCAGTACTGTTTTGATGACTGTAGCTTGAAATCAGGGGGAGTGTGATACCTCCAGCTCTGCTCTTCTTTCTCAAGATTGTTTTGGCTATTTGGGGTCTTTTGTATTTCCATACAAATTTTAGAATTATTTTTTCTAGTTCTGTGAAAAACGCCATTTTGTCTCTCTTTTGAACGCAGAAGAATTTAATCTCAGCTCTGAGTCCTGGTTTCCAATTCTGGGACAACAGGGAAATTTTCTCTTATCCCCTCATAGTAGTAAATGACCCACTGCTCCTGCTAACCCAGTGGTTCCCATCACATTCAAAGTAAAATCCACACTCCTTATCACAGCCTCTAAAAACCTTTGCTCCATCAAACCCCAGCCTACCTGTCCTACCTCTATGTCACTTACTCTCCCTCCCCCTCACTCTGCTACAGCTACATTAGGCATCAGTTTCTAAAACACATCAAGTTTGTTTCCACCGCGGGGCTTTGGCACCCTCAGTTCCTTCAGCCTGGAATTCTTTTCTCCCTCATGTTCCAGCAGTTGCCTCATTAGGTCTCAGTCTACTGAGTTCCTGCTTCAGAGAGGCCTCCTTAGACCACTCATTCATATTTCTGAATGATGCCTTCGGTTTGTTCCACAGCATCATACTCAGGCAGCAGTGGTGGAAAGCATTATTTTTTTTTAATGTTCATCCTTTTGATAAAGCATGTAACAAAAAGAACATTTACTTGCAATCATTTTCTACCATGTGAATATGTGATACTCTAATGTTAAAAAATCAAGTGTAAGTCTAGGAAGTTTTTAGACTATTTGTGATATATAAAACGTAGTTATAGAGCTTCCCTGGTGGCGCAGTGGTTGAGAGTCCGCCTGCCAATGCAGGGGACGCGGGTTCGTGCCCCGATCCGAGAAAATCCCACATGCCACGGAGCGGCTGGGCCCGTGAGCCATGGCCGCTGAGCCTGCGCGTCCGGAGCCTGTGCTCCGTAACGGGAGAGACCAGGACAGTGAGAGGCCCGCGTACCGCAAAAAAAAACAAAAACAAAAAAACCCCCATAATTATATAAATCTAATTCTTTGAGTTGAAATTTTCCATCATTTATTTATCTCCCCAAGTACAAAATCCTGAGCAATAGGATACCAAGTAATGAAATAACATGGCAGTGGCACAGTTTGCTTTTGAATACTGTTCAGGAGGCTACGGATTCATCTGAAGGTTTTTTGTTTTTTTCTTTCTGTAGTATCAACTATTTAATCAAGTATCTTGGCCGTAATATTCTATATATGTGGTCTGGGGAGTCAGTGTCCAAACCTTTGGTAGTGACCCACGGATGAAGACGGCATAGAAGAGGCAACGTTGCCCCACTCCCTTCACTGTCTTATTCCTACAGCTGAAGTCAGTACGTGAAATTATCTTGTTGATATGTTTACGGGTTTTTTTGTCAGCCTCGTCTACAGGAGTGCATACTCGCTCCCAGAAAGCAGGATCTTTCCTGACCGATCTACCGCAGTATCCCGCCCCTAGCAACACGCCCCTGGCACAGAGAAGACGCTCAGTGACTGTTACTGGAATAAGCGGACGCAGGAGTACTCAAGCCCCACCCTCCAACCCGTTGGGCCCGGATAGCGGTCCCCACTGGGGCGCCTCGGAAAGCGAAGCGTCCTACCAGGCAGCCTCCGTGGGACCCATGCGCGGTGGCCGCTGGGAAGTGTAGTCGCGCGCCCGCCGCGGCCCGGCGGTTACGGGAGAAAGGCTCCGCATGCGCAGGCGCACTTCCGGCTTTGCCCCGCCGCTGCAGCCATTGTCCGGCCCAGGTGCGGCGAAGGCCGACCCTCGGACTTCAGAGTTGCAGAGGACTGAACCGGCACCGGGGACTGGAGGAGCCGGCCCGAGCCCTGGGTGGGCCTGAGGTCTCGAAATCCGTAGTCCCCAGGAGGCGGTGATTCCGAGTGCGCGGGTTGGGGCGGCACCTCCCACGGGCTTTGCGCGTGTGCGTTCGGCCGCGCCCACCATCCTGCGGGTGGGACTGGGCGTGGCCGGAGGAGGGTGTCTAGGAGGCGGCGAGCGTTTAGTTTGGGGGAGGCAGGCCCAGGCAGGGCCCGCGCACCGCCCCACCTCTCTACCCTGGAGAAGTGGCTGCGGGGCGGAGGCGGGCCGGGCCTGGCGGGGCGCGGGCTGGTTGGCAGTTACAGCTGGCTGAGTGGGCCCTCTCCTCTGTCCCCAGACCCTGTCTAGGAGCCGGGCCCGGCGACGCAGGAATGGCCCCAAGGCCTCCGACGGCCAGGCCGCAGGTGAGCAGCCCGTTCCTACCCCGGGGCGTATTTGGAGTAGTCATTGTTCTCTGCTTGAGCGACCTTCCTTTCTGGCTTGCTTGCCCCCTCGGAGCCTCCTAGCCTTGCAAAACCAAGGTGTCCAGAGCTGGGGGGAAAGGGCTTCCCCAAAGGAGGGCTGGTGGGGAGGAGGGGGACCAGGGCGGGGTGGTCTTGTGGGAGGAGTTAAGAGTGGATGTATTACGAAGTGTCAGTGTTGAGAATCCTGAGGGCCAAGCCAATTCCTTGAACTCTGTCCATTAGGAATCTAGAGGGTCGGGTGACAGAATAGAAAACTGTAGAGGGGAAAGTGACTGTGAGTGAAGGAGAGAGGAGCCCTAGCTTCTGACCCAGGGGCCATAGAGAGACCTTAAGGGACCAAAGAAGCCTGGTCTGGACTTGCCTAGGAAGAGCCTGGAGATGGGCTCTTCCCGGGCAAGGAGGAAAACAACAAGGGAGGACGTGTCCCGTAGCTTTACATGTTTTTTTCTGCTTTAACAGAGGTATAATAATGCACATCCCCAGATGTCCGGCCTTCAACTTAATTAACATAACGCTGATTTGTGAACCCGTTTATTCTTGTGAGACAGGAGGCATTTTCTAGAAGCATCACAACTCTGAGCTTACCCATTGATTTACAGACTCTTATCAGTGAAAATATAACAAAGTTCAGATGGTATTTTAATCCACACTCTTTACAATTAAGGAAAAATCACAGATTCTAGTTGCTAGGGTGTGAGACAAATCAGGTAAAAATACCAATGTTCTTTAAAAGCAGTTCACAGTAAATTAAACACAGCATATAATGTCTTTATATTTTTTTACTTCTTGTTATATGTTTTTGTTTTACAGGGGTGAGCTTTAAGGAGTAAGACAAGTAACAGTACTAGAACAAAACAGTTGTTTTGTTTGAGGAGAGCCAGAGCAAATCACTGTCATCAGCACCTTTCCGTATAAAGTGTTTCCTCAGTAGGTTTTGAGACTTCCGATGACTTAACTCACTTAACACCTCATAGGGGTGTTGATCATTTCCGCAGGGTGGGGGTGGGAGTTGCCTTTTGATGGTGAAAATGAATCTGTGTTCTGAACAGTGAACTTCCGGGACCTCTTTAAACTTCACTTTTAAAGCTGTGCTCCCCAGAGCACTCAGTTATGTTCTCATGGGATGGCCTGCCAGTGTTCACTTGGGTTACCTGACTTAGGCTGCACATGATGACTGGGGATGGAGGACAGCACAGAACAGAACACTGGCCCTACAAATGGGGCTTTTCAGGCAGAAATTTCCCTCTGTCAGTGGTTCCCCTTCTCTGAGCCTGGCGCTCAGAGGAATGCAAAAGATGAGCAGTTGAGTCATGTGACCACTTATCCAGGAAGTTAATTTAGTGGGGGAGGACAGCCTCATGCAGAAGTATAGCACCAGAAAGGTGGTTCAAGTGTTGCTGCAGAGATCCAGGGACTGCTGTGAGTGCAGAAGGGAGAGGAAATTCTGCCTGTGGGAAGAGTCAGTGGAGATTTCACCTTTGAATAGGGGCGGGGTCTGAGCCGGTGAAAATGAAGGGTGTGGGGGTAGAGCTGATTGACTGTGGGTCAGGGGTTGGGAGGCAAGAAGATGAGGGGCCTATATCCGAAACCATTGTCCTGTGTGACAGTGGGTGTGGGCTGCAGGCACTGTATAGATGAGAATACAAGGGCGTTTGGACTTTTTACCCTTTGGCCTTGGTAACCATTCATTCATTCATACATTCATTCAGCAGATAGTCACTGAACCCCTGTGAAGTGTTAAGACACTTTTCTAGGTGGTTGGTATACATTAGCGGACAAAATTTATAATGGTCTTTGCTCTCTTGGAGCTTACATCTTAGAAGGAAGAGGCAAATAATTAAGGAAATTGTATGATATCCTAGAAGGCATCAGTACCCTAGAAAAAAGATAAAAGGTAGGACTTCCCTGGTGGCGCAGTGATTGAGAGTCCGCCTGCTGGTGCAGGGGACACGGGTTCGTGCCCCAATCCGGGAAGATCCCACATGCCGCGGAGCGGCTAGGCCTGTGAGCCATGGCCGGTGAGTCTGCGCGTCTGGAGCCTGTGCTCCACGACATGAGAGGCCCACAAAAAAAAAAAAAAAAAAAAAAAAAAAAGATAAAAGGTAGAGAAGAATAAGGGGGATTGAGTAGGGAACTGGGGGCTTGTGGTAGGAGTGCTATTTATTTATTCATTCATTTACGTCTGCTGCGTTGGGTCTTCGTGGCTGCATGCAGGCTTTCTGTAGTTGTGGCGAGTGGGGGTTACTCTTCGTTGTGGTGCACGGGCTTCTCATTGCGGTGGCTTCTCTTGTTGTGGAGCATGGGCTCTAGGCATGCGGGCTTTCGTAGTTGCGGCGCCTGGGCTCTAGGGTACGTGGGCTTCAGTAGTTGCAGCACACGGGCTCAGTAGTTGTGGTGCACGGGCTTTGTTGCTCCATAGCATGTGGGATCTTCCTGGACCAGGGATCGAACCCATGTCCCCTGCATTGGCAGGCGTATTCTTAACCACTGGGCCACGAGGGAAGTCCAAGGAGTGCAATTTAAATAGGGTGGTCAGGGTAAGCCTTATCCTTATTGAGATGATACCATCTGAGCAGACTTGAAGGAAGTGTGGGAGTTAACAACATTCAGGTCTGGGGGAGAGTGTTCTGGGTAGAGGGAACAGTGGGATGTGTGTCTGGTGTATTCAAGGAGCTGCAAGGAGGCTATTGTAGCTTGAGCCAATGATTTTGAGCAGGGAACTGTACAGTTTCTTAGTTTTACAGATGGCTGTGAATGATGTGCAGGAGCAAGAGTTTGAAAGTTGGGACTCCTGTGGTTGAGACCTTCTCCCAGGGCTTAGCTAACAAATACCTAAAGTGGTCTCACAGTGGGAGGGGAATGGGAGCAGAGATGGGCTGGGCGGAATACCCCCAAAATCCTTGGGTTCTATGGATTGTTAGTAACTATAGCTGTGTAAACAACTATGCATTCTTTTTTTTGTTATATGTGTACTATGTTTTTAGTTAGGATTTTTTTTTTAAGAAGATGTTGGGGGTAGGAGTTTATTAATTTATTTATATTTATTTTTGCTGTGTTGGGTCTTCATTTCTGTGCGAGGGCTTTCTCCAGCTGTGGCAAGCGGGGGCCACTCCTCATCGCAGTGCGCGGGCCTCTCACCATCATGGCCTCTCCTGTTGTGGAGCACAGGCTCCAGACCCGCAGGCTCAGTAGCTGTGGCTCACGGGCCCAGTTGCTCCGCGGCATGTGGGATCCTCCCAGACCAGGGCTCAAACCTCTGTCCCCTGCATTAGCAGGCAGACCCTCAACCACTGCGCCACCAGGGAAACCGTTAGTTAGGATTTTGAAAAGGTGTTTACCATTCTTTTTTTTTTTTTTTTTTTTACCATTCTTAAAGTTGAAGCCACCAGAAAAGTAAGAAATGGGGAAAGTTTTATAAGAAAAAGCTGCTTATGGAGACCAGGTGTCTTGGTGTTCTATCTTGAAGGGGAGGAAATGCAGAGGGACCAGGCCCTGGTCTCTATTGACTTCAGATCCCAGGAGAGCTCTGTGGTTCGGTCATCAGAATTGAACAGACCCAGCAAAAGCTGGCTCAGGTCACAAACTCAGATGAGATGCTCCAGGGAAACCAAGCCACTTGCTGAACCAGGTCAGGATGTTTGTGGCCAGGGATATTCAAGCTCCCTCCATACAGAGGTCCCCTTTCTTAACCTCTTCCTGAGCTGACTGGTGCTGGTCTTTAAGCTTCAGCTCAGACCCTCCTTCCCTTGGGTAAGGTCAGGTGCCTCTCTTGTGCATTCCTGTAGCACCTATGTACACTTGTCATAGTAGTGTCTCATGTCATATGGAGTGGTGTGCTTACCCATCCGTCTCGTACTGGGCTTTCTGCTTTTCTAGAGAAGGGCCACCTGACTCCTTTCATCCTTTGCTCCAAAGTACACACACAGTAAGTGGGTGTCACATGAGCGAACATTAATAAGCACTTAACCCCAGGCAGTGATTTTATACTTTCTGCATTTTCTGCTCGTCACATAGCAAAAATGTGATTTTTCCAGTTGCAGTGATGCTAATTTTCTGATAAAGCAATTGAATGAAACAGTGTGACTTACGCTGTGCGCGGGCCTCCTCTAGTTGCAGCAAGCGGGGGCCACCCTTTGTTGCAGTGTGTGGCCTTTTCCTTGCAGTGGCTTCTCCTGTTGTAGAGCATGGGCTCCAGGCACATGGGCTTCAGAAGTTGTGGCATGTGGGCTCAGCAGTTGTGGCTCACGGGCTGTAGAGTGCGGGCTTCAGTAGTTGTGGCACGTGGGCTCAGTAGTTGTGGCACGCGGGCTTATTTGCCCCATGGCATGTGGGATCTTAGTTCCCCAACCAGGGATTGAACCTGGGTCCCCTGTATTGGAAGGCAAACTCTTAACCTCTGGACCACCAGGGAAGTCCCCTCAATTATAACATATTAAATTTCATCTGATTTTTATGAGGATTTTCCTTTTGTTTTTTTAAATCACTTTTATGGTTGTATTATACTGCTTTGTATGATATACTAAAATTTATTTAACCATTTCTCAGAGGACATTTAGGTTGCTTCTGAAGTTTCTGCTATTACAAATAATACTGGGATAAAATCCCATTGGTTACAATAGATAATTAAAAAAAATTTTTTTTTACAAGAGAGATCTTTGGCAGGTTTTGATGGCATGCTTATCCTTAATTTGTAGAAACATTCAGATTGCTTTTCATCTTTTTCTGTCTTTTGAAAGAATTTGCCTATAAAACATTTCGATCCAGGATTTTTATAAAGAGGATGACTTGGGAACAGTTTTCTCTGTTTCTTCCTCAATTATTTTCTCTCCTTTTTTGTGTCAACATTGGTGATTTAGGATTTAAAAATTATCCACTTCACTAAGATCTTTCACATTTCTTAACACACTGCTGGGTATTTTACTGGTTTATCCCCTTATTTTAATTTTAATTTAATTTTATCATTATTTTTTAAATTAATTTATTATTTATTTATTTTTGGCTGTGTTGGGTCTTCGTCGCTGTGTGCGGGCTTTCTCTAGTTGTGGTGAGCGGGGGTTACTCTTCGTTGCGTTGTGCGGGCTTCTCACTGTGGTGGCTTTTCTTGTTGCAGAGCGCAGTCTCTAGGTGCACAGGCTTCAGTAGTTGTGGCACATGGACTTAGTTGCTCTGCGGCATGTGGGATCTTCCCGGACCAGGGATCGAACCCGTGTCCCCTGCATTAGCAGGTGGATTCTTAACCACTGTGCCACCAGGGAAGTCCCTCCCCTTATTTTTAAATTGATTTATTTTTTTATTTCTTCTTTTAGTATATTTGTCAGAGGTTTTTTTGTTCAGCCAGTATTTAAGAGGAGCCAGCTTTTAGATTTGGCTGTTAATGCTCCTAGTATTTATAATCTAAGAATAGAATTCACTAATCTGTAATTTTTTTTTAATCCTCAAAATGACTCCTCATTTTCCTTTGGTAAGAATTACCCAGACTCTCTTCATTCACTCAGCAGACATTTTTAGAATGCCTGCTCTGTGCCGGGTGGTATTCTTAACCAGGGTCACGCTCCAGAACCAGTCAGGAGAAGGTACCTGCTTCCTGTCGGGTGGCAGTAAGGCTTCAGTGAGAAAATTTAGCGAGGGGGTGCGTGCCCTGCAGTGAATGCTCAATAAATGTTAGTTGTTGCTTTTTTATAATGAATCATGTAAGGAGCTTTTAAATGTTGCCTGGTAGGGCCCTTCATGCATGGCCAGTTTTTCCAAATTGTCCCTGTGATTGTGGAAAATTCCAACATGCTTAGTTTTGGAAATACTGAAATGAAAAGGAGTTTGAGAAATTGTTGAGGGAGAAAAACATGAAAATATAGCTATAGTTCTGAAATTGAGATGTGGACCAAATACTAAAGGTGGCAGGGATCTGGAAAAGCTTCAGAAGGGAAGGGACCATTGAACTGGTTCTAGAAGGATGACTTGGAATTTATCCTGTAGAGCTGAGGGAAGAAAGTACATGATGGTCAGAATAGGATGTACAAAGGCAAGGAAACATGGAAGAGAATGATGTAATCAGGGCAAAGAGCCCACTTGTCAGAAGCATGGGGTGTGTGGCAGCAGGCAGAATTTAAGAGAAAGATGATTCTGTCACCTAGAGAGAATGGCCTGAGGTGGAGATCTGGAACAACCTAGAACAGTGTTGTCCAAAACAAGCATAAGCTACATTGATAATTTTAAATTTTTTAGTAGCCACGATGTAGAAAGAATCAGGGGAAGTTAATTTTAGTAATGCATACTATTTAACCTCATATAGCCAAAATCTTATCATTTCTACATGAATAAATATTTTAAAATTATTAATGAGATGTTTTATGTTTTTTTTGGTACTAAGTCTTTGAAATCCAGTGTTTTATACTTAACTGCACGTCCTAATTTGGACTAGCCACATTACTAGTGCTCAGTATTCACATGTGGCAAGTGGCTACCATATTAGACAACATAGATCTAGACCATTAGGCTATTGCCTGGCCCAATGGCATTGTTGGCAAGGAGGATTTAAGCTGGGTTTGAAAGGTGAAGGGAAGGGACTGAATGTAGGAGACATTTTTGAGGCTGTTGGTGATTCTACGGCATAAAGGAAAAATGAAGAGTCAAGGGTGAGGTCCAGGTTTCCACTTGGGATACTATAGATGATGATGCCATTAGCGTCAGTAGGGCATCTGGGTATGTGTGTGAAGGTTAACAGTAATCATGTTACTTCTCTCTGTATGCACTTGTTAGGGATGCTGTTAACTCTCAGCTTACCAAACTGTTATTGTCCAGTATCATAGAGCACCGAGTACTTGAGTGAAAATGCCACACTGTATCCCAGTAAATTTAATGTATTCTAACTGGTTAAAGTAACTTGGTCTTAGAGGGGGGTAGTTTTTATATTACTGTGATTGTATATAACATAAAAATTAAATATTATATACAATAGTTATATTAAATTAATAAATAAAAATGTTACATGTAGTATAACCACAGTATTTAAAAATACGTGATTTAAATAACTAGATTATTTTTACTCATTAGCTTCCAGGCTCTGGTTTTGAGCTTTGCAAAGTTGCAAAACTACAAAGTTTCCTGAGTTATAGTTTTAGGGGATTTCTCCTGCAGGGATGGTATATGCTAGAGTTGCAGGAGTGTGTCTTTTTATAGTTGGACATGTCCTTTCTGGATGTACTCTTTCACCCTTCTGCTCTTAAAACTCTTATTTCTTCAGTTCAGGGAATCCATGTTATAGATGAGAAAATTGGATCTCCAGGAGGTCTGTGATTTGCCCAAGGATATTACACACTTAACTTCTTAACTTGGTATGTGCTGTTTCCAGTTCTTTGCTTTGGGCTCCATCATTTGGCCAAGGTCCTCTTTATGTCAGCATGAGGAAGGGGAACATTTAATACTTCTTGTTAGTTTTTAAAAGGTGTTGATTATGAGGTCCAGTTAAATCTGGAAGAAGGGTAAGCAGTGTTTACAAGACATCACTGGATCATTTTATTACAGTCTGAGGTGTGACCTGCATTGGATGCCCTAAAGTTGATTTGATTCAGAGTGGCTAACTCACACCAAGGATCTCAGAGTACCTTTTACCTATTTAATCTTGCAGACCACTGACTGTCCATTATGTACCAAAATGGTTCTGGCCAGTGGAGATTCGAAGGCGCCTGAGACAAGGTCTTGACCCTCTAGAAGCACAGTGAACAATAGGTAACATTTGCCATAAGGTAGTGTCTTATGAGCTGTGCTGAAGAGAGGCCTAGGGAGGGGAGCTGGGGGGCGGGGGTTAGCCTAGACCTGGAGGTAGAAATGGAGCCCCTGAGGAGAGAACTTGACTGAGTCTTGGTGGGAGAGTGTTAGCAGGCAGAGGAGGGAAGGCCCAACATTTTGAAGCAGCACTTGCAGAAGAGAAAGATCTTTTTTTTCAAGGAGGTGTAAGTGTTCTGCACACTGAATCATGGTGTACAAGGGGAAGAGGAGCCAGAGCTGAGGCTGCAGAAATAAGGTGAGGACTAGGTTGGAAGAGCTCAGAAGCTCACACTAAGGAGTCTAGTTTTTAATCTCAAGGAAAATTTATTAAATATTTATGGAGCCCCCACTATGTGCCCAGCCTCTTGTAGCCAATGGAGATTCAGCCATAAAGAAAATAGGTAATATTCCTACTCTCCTGGAATTTACATTCTGCTGTGGGATGCAGACTGTAAACAAATAAAATATGACACGTCAGGTGTAAGGACTATGAAAAAGGAAAAGAACAGAGAGTGACAGTGCAAGGTTGCGGGAGGGGGGGCGCTGTTTTATATAGCGTGGTCAAGGATGTTGGCTCTGGTGAGGTAATGTTTGAACAAAAAGCGGAAGGAAGTGAGTGGGGAGCCACATGCATATCTGCAGGAAGAGGCTTCCAAGTCAAGGAACAGGCAGAGTGAAGACCTCAAGGCAGAAGCATGTGTGGTACGTTCCAGGAGTTGTAAGGAGGGCAGGGTGAGTAAAGGTAAGAGAGCAGTAGGTTGGGGATGAGGTTCAAGATGAAGTCAGGGAGATAGTGGGGGGCCAGATTGTGAAGGGCTGTGTAGCTACTATCAAGACCTTGGCTTTTACTTGGGATGAATTGGGATGCCGTTGGAGGCTTTTTTTTGCGGGGGGGGGGGGGGATGCCATTGGAGGCTTTTAAGCAAAGGAATGACTTGCTTTGAAAGGTTTTAACAAGATGAGTCTAGTAGTTATATGGAAGACAGACTTGGGAGGGGTGGGGCATGAGTGGAAAAGGGGAGACAAGGTAGGAGATAGTAGCAGTGATCCAGGTAAGAGGTGATGGTGGCATGGACTAGGGTGAGGGCAGTAAGAATAGGGAAAAGTGGGAAGAAATTAAAGGTTTGTATGCATGATCAAATTTGTTTTAGAGAAGTGACTCTGATAGTACACAGGAAAGAGTTGGTGGAACCGTGAGTAGTAGAACAGAAGTTACTTGTCCTGCCAGGGCAAGAAATGAGTGGCCTGGACTAGACATTTGTTTACTGGTCAGCACATTCTTTAACATTAGTTCAACCTATTTGGGGAAGCAGAATAAAGTCAGGAGGCCATGTGTTAAATACAGGGAACCAGTGAAGCAAAGGAATCCAGATTGGCTGCCAACTCTGTGTTCCTAAACCAAAGGGGCTGTAAGTTTAGAGGACAGAGTAGGAGTGGAAAGGTGTTACTTCTCACAGCCTAACTTGAAATGTCTGCTTTGGTCCAAACCTTTTCTCTGCTAGCCATGTGCATCCCAAATCCAGCCTCCCTTCTCTAACTTCTCAGTACCTGGGATGGATTCCCACTCTTTTTTCTCCCATCCTAATGGTACTTACCTCTTAAGGCCCAGTGCATAGCCTACCTTGAAGCTTCTCTCTTGTACCCAGTTTTCCCTGCCCAGGACGCTGGTAGCACCCACTTTACTATGTATTGTCTCATATCATGCTCTAATAAACAACACATTTTAAAATAAACTGAAACCTATTCAAGGACTGCAGTGTTTTTCTTTTGCATTTTTATTCTGCCATGGTGCATATGGTAAAGCCAGGCGCCTAGTAAATATCTAGTGTCTTTTTTTTTAGCATCTAGTATCATCTTACCTGGCACAGTCAGATCCCTGACCTCTGTCAGAAAAATCTGCCACGGTTCAACCCTTCTCTGTTCTTGTGGGGACACAGCCGCAGTGTTGAGCAGAAATGTGATATGGAGGAGGCACTGTTGTGTACGGATGCAATAATGCACCTCACCCAGCAGGAGATGGAGCCACTCTCCTTTTCTCTCAAATTCAAATCTCAGCTATCTCCTCAAGGCTCAACTCAGTCAGGAATCAGATATTTAGTGTTGGGTCAGGTACTTGCTAGACATTGGTATTCTAGAGTTTAAAAAAAAGGAAAAGTAGAGTCCCTGCTCTCACGATGCTCACCATCTAACTAGGAAAACAAGCATTAAGTAGATTATTAGGTCTGTTTCAATTGTGGATGCGCAAAGTGGCTTAAAGCACATGATATGGGGATTGACCCTCCATTGGGGGATCAGAAAACCTCACTGAAGATCTGCTAACCTACACCCGAAGTATGGAATTAGCAAGGGAAAGATGGATGGGAGGGTGGAGAGAGAATTTTATCTTCCAGGAAACAGAAGTCCAATTCAGCTATAGCTAAGCACATGGGAGGAGGGCATGGAATAAGGTAGAAACCTTCACGTAACTTTCCCTCACTGCTCCAGTGAACTCATGGCTCTGCTTTCAGTGTCTTTTCATGCTGATTGTCTTTACATACTTTATTATGTACTTCTTGAGGTAGAAATCTAACCAGGACCAAAGGAGATATTTCAAGTTGGGCATAGTGACAGGTGTCCCATGGCTTAACAAGGCCTGGTGAGGCAAGACAGAAATCAACCTGTGAGCATCAGAACGGACTATTCAGAGGCACGAGAGTCCTCAGCCAATTTCAGTGGGTGTTGAGGAGGAAGTGATTGGAGTGGAGTAAAGCATGAAAAAATCTTTGACCTAGAAATTCCAATTCTAGCTAGCTAGCCTACAGGAATTCTAATATATTTGCACAAAGAGTGTGTATTGCAGTAATGTTTGTAATAGCAAAATATTGGAACTAATACAAATATCATAATAACTGGTCGGGCTTCCCTGGTGGCGCAGTGGTTGAGAGTCCGCCTGCCAATGCAGGGGACACGGGTTCGTGCCCTGGTCCGGGAAGATCCCACATGCCGCGGAGCGGCTAGGCCCGTGAGCCATGGCCGCTGAGCCTGCGCATCCGGAGCCTGTGCTCCGCAACGGGAGAGACCACAACAGTGAGAGGCCCGCGTACAGCAAAAAAAAAAAAAAAAAAAAAAAAAGAACTGGTCCATTTATTCATTCACCAAGTTTTTCTAAGCATCCACTATGTGCTGGGCATCGGTCTAGGCACTGGGGGGCATATAGCTGTGAATAAGATAGGTAAAGTCCTTATTCTCACGGGACTTGCAACTGGGGAGACAGAAAAGCTAACAAATCTCAGATAACGATTAGAAATACAAGTGTCCTTTTTCATCTGAATCTATTTGGTTCCTGAGTTCAGGTGGCAGGAATTTGGACAGTGAGCGATACCTGTTTTAGGAGAAAAATTAAGCATGATAATATGATGCATAGTAAATTAGAGGGAGGTGCTAAGACACCTTTTCTGAGGCGGCGATCCTGGACCTGAGACCTAAACGTGGTTTAGGTTGACTGATTGTCAACCATGTCGCGATCCCAAGGCCCAGGGTGGGAACAGGCTTGATATATTCAGGGCAAGGTCAGCATGGCCAGAGCCCAGTGAGTGATGGGGGAGTTTGAATCTTGTTCCTAGTACAGTGGGGTGCTATGGGTTTTAGGCAATGGGTGTCTTATGGTACAGCTGTACTCTGCGGTGCTATGAAGAATTCAAAGAAATAAGGTGAAGTTATACATAACACTAAGGAAAGACTTCCAAGATACATAGCTAAATGTGAAAAGCAGGATGTAGAACAATTTATATGATATTTCACAAAACAAGACTGTGTGTGTGTGTGTGTGTGAAACATGGAAAGGGACTGTTAAGTGTATACACCAAACTGTTAACAATGGTTATTTGTAGGGAGTTTGTGGGATTGGTGATGGGGGTGAAGGAGGGCTGTCACTTTTTATTCCCTGCTGTATTTGGGTTTTGTAATGGGCAGTGAGGAATTGGTGATTGTATAGGAAAGGCTTGGCTTTGAAGGGAACAAGAAGAAAACTAAGTAGGCTTACAGGATTGCGGGACACATTGCCCCTCATGACTTTCCTGCCTGCCATATTAGATTCTCTATAAAATTGTGTAACAACTAGTATATTTAACCCAACATTGCCTCCTCAGGATATCACACGTGTGATCACCATTTGTGATAGACCCTACAGTAGGTTCCCAGTTTTGCCATGGGAACATTTGTGGGGTTGATCCCTACTTGAGCAGGAATGTGTTCCTACAGGAATCGGTGACATTTAAAGATGTGGCTGTGAACTTCACCCAGGAAGAATGGCACCACATGGATCCCGCTCAGAGGCGCTTGTACAGGGATGTGATGCTGGAGAACTATAGCCACTTGGTTTCTCTTGGTAAGGACCACATCTCATTGTCTATGTATTGGTGGGTCTTTCCTTTCTCAGTTGCTAAGGTTGTGGGACTCATAGTTTGGGTGACTGTGAGCAGAGTGTACAGGGTTAGAGCTTGTTCATCTTGCTGGGACCCAGCTTTATGGGTTTCTGAGCCTGCTCTTTAGGTAAAAGGTCTTTCTTTTGCAGAACTGGAAATAGGCCATTTGATTGCATGACTCTTCAAGTTGCACCATTTTTTCCCTTCAGAGTTCCTGAGGATCAAGGCCTAATACTGACTTGTAGAGGGTTCTTTGTCTACTTGCACAAACAACCAAATCTTGTGTATTTACCCATGAGCAGGATATCAAGTTTCCAAGCCAGAGGTGATCTTCAAATTGGAGCAAGGAGAAGAGCCATGGATAGCAGAGGGAGAAATCCAAAGACCTTTCTGTCCAGGTAAATGAGGGAGAATCAAGCATGTAGGACAATGGCACAGCTGAGGGAGAGGGAAGCACCTTCAGATTGCTGCCTTGGGAGCGCCTAGACCTGTAGAAGAGGTTGGACCGTCTCCTGGATGACACCTCTATATGTCTCCCTTCTCCATTAGGGTGTCTTGCTGCTGGTAGGTCTTGGAAGAAAAGGTACCTCTTTTTCCTTTCTGAAGTAGCCCTTTGTCCTACACTCAGAATACCATCTGTCCCTATCCTATATCCCTACTTCTATTTTCTCCTTTGGTGTCCTCAGTCCCCCTTCATTATTTAGAGATCTCTTTTCTTACTCATTCAGACATTAATTGAACTTCCATATCTCCTCCTTGTTTTTTCTTGCTGCTTTCACTGTCGAATGCCCCAGACTTGTAGGAAATACCCATAACCTTGATTCTCCCTCCCTCCAGACTTTTTCCCCTGACTGCACTCCTGTACCACCTGTCTGGCGAGCAACACCATTCTCCTTCCGTCCTGCACTCCTGTCCATTTCCTCCCTCCACAGTTCCTGGAGTATCATCCTCTCCTGGTTTCCCCACTCATTCAATGCTTCTTGGCTTTGGGTCTTTGGCTTTTCTTGCTTTTCCCTCTTAGTGAATCTACCTTAAGGAGCCTGCCTTCTGGCTTCCTCTCCTTTCTTTCTATATTACCTCCCTATAAAAGGGTGCCTGCCTTCTGGTAGTTGCAGCTCTTTATTGTGTGCTGTAGACTCAGAATCATCCTTACTTGTACCCTGGTCACTTTTATTTTCTTCTCACAGGACCCCTCCACTTGTAAGTCCCACAACGTTCTTATTAGAGGTGTAAAATCTAGATTAATCATCTTGCATCTCCAGTCAGCACATTTTGCTACATTGCCCATTATCCATTTCTCCCCTTGCCCATTAGAAATTACCAGGATTCCAGTCCCTCAGGCCAGACACCATAGTCAGTCTAGTCTTTTTCTTTCAACCCAAGTTATTTTCCTCCTTTGAGAAGTATCTTAGGTTTTCCTCCCTTTTAACTTGGACTGGTGACATCCTAAACCAAACCCCAGACTTAGATTATTATAATTCCCAGTTGAAATTGCTCACTGAATCTTATCTTTTTGTAATCCATACTGGATTTTTTAAATCATACTTTTATTGAGATATAATTCACATACCATAAAATTCACCCTTTTAAAGTGTACATTTCAGTGGTTGTTTTGGATATGTACAGAGTTGTGCAGCCATCACCACTATCTAAGCAGTACATGTTCAACACCCCAATAAGAAATCTTATACCCACTAGCAGTCACTTTCCATTCCCCATACCCCCCAGCTCCTGGCAACCATTAATCTACTTTTTATCTCTATGGATTTGCCTATTCTGGATATTTTCTATATATGGAATCATAATATGTAGCCCTTTGTGACTGGCTTCTTTCACTTAGCATAACGTTTCAAGGTTCATTCATGTTGTAGCATGTATTAGAACTTCATTCCTTTGTATTGCTGAGTAATATTTTATTGTATGGATATATCACATTTTGTTTATCTATTCATCACTTCATGGACCATATTGGATTTTAATGCTTTATCTTCCTAAACCAGCCACCTCTGAAAGAACTTTGCTATTACTCCCTGTACCTCATTATAGGAAGCAGAAACTCCCTTGATTTAAAGGTCCCCATCATCCCTTCCAGTATTATCTTTCTATTCCTGCTAAAAAAAAGCTCCATCTAGTTTAAACTTTTTCTTGGTGTTCTCTGTAAGTAGCATATAGTTTCCCTCATTAGATAATACTTTGTGCCTATCCAAAACCATCTATTCTTTAAGTTCAAGGTCTGTCTAATCCATAAAACTTAATATATGCTAATATATTTATTTGTTTCTTCCTTGATCACAAATACCATTTATATCATCTCTACCACACAAATTCAGACTTAATATGTGCCATCTGATGGGTTTTTTCTTAAGTCATCAAAAGATTGAGTCTTGTTTTTATTCTTAGATTTTAAGCTCCTGGAGAGTCTATTTATTATATTTCTAAATATTTTCTATTTGTATTGCAGAGCATATAGGAGGCAGTCAGAAAATTACTTGATTGATTGTTATGGTATCTTGCTGGGAGAGAACTTTCTCATTCATTCATTCCAACAAACATTTCTTGAATGTCCCACTGAGAAGGATTCTAAAAGGAGTACAAAGCATTCTCTGTCCTCAGAAATTTAGAATTGAGTCTTGTTCCAGGGTAAGGAATTTGGGAGTTTAGGGCTCCTTAGTTACTGGGGGTTTTTTTTCCCCTCCTAGTATTTTATTATGCAAATTTTCAAATATTTGAGAAGTTGAAAAAATTATACAGTGAACACCATATACCTACCACCGTGGTGCTATAGTTGTTAACATGTTGTTATATTTGCTTTATCACTTTGTCATATCTCTTCGTCTGTCTATCTATTAATCTGTCTTACCTTTGATGCATTTCCTAGTGAGTTGCAGACATGAGTACATTTCACCCCTACATGCTTCAGCATGTATATCATTGGCTAGAGTTCAATATTTGTTCATAGTTCTTTTTTTTTAGAAAATATTATATACAGTGAAATATATACCTCTTATATATGTACCATCCATTTGATTTTGACAAGTGCATTCTCCCATCCAACCGAAACTTCTGTTGATATGGAACATCTCCATCATTCCAGAAACCTCCCTACCCTTAGTTTTTAAAAGGTTACCTTTCTTAGAACCTAGACATTAATTAATTTTCTGCTATTAGTATTCTGAGGTTAAACAGAGGTTTAGAGATCGGTTTTTTAGGCAGATTAAAATAAATTGTTTTTGGTTAAGAGAGGTGATTAATGTAGAATCAGAACTCAAATAGACTAAAATCACAGCTCCGTGTGTAAGGGCAAGGATGATTTGCCTCCTGAAATATTACTTTTTTTTCTCTTTGGGAAGTATAGCCCTTGATCTCGGGTTATGTCAAAGAATCATTTCAGTTAGATCACTGGCTGCAGATTTTCTCTGCAGGGTTTGAAGATCTGAAGCCTCAGAGGGGACTTTAAAGAAATTATGAAATGAATGTATTAGGAAGATAGATTCCGTGGCAGTTTGTAAAATGGCCGGGAGGCATGGATAGCAGATAGGACTCTGCAAGACAGACCATGATCCTATTCCATTTGTATCTGTGCCTAACTCTCTCTTGCTCACCTGTTCCCTACTCCCTAACAAGCCCTCCTACATGGGCTTCCTCATTCTGGACTTATTCTTCTCTCTGGATCTGCAGTCTGCATTGTCACCTCTCTCCACTCTTCCTTTCTCCATTTTGGGCCTTCTCCTGAAGCTACAGGACTAATTTCAAAACAGAGTGATGTATAACATATCTCTTTCACTTCCTCATTCCTGTAGCAGTTTGTTTTAACAGGAGGGAATAGGGGACTTTTGCACTTTGGATTTCTTTCAGACTGGAGGACCAGGCCTGAAGCCAAATCTTCAAATCAGCAGAGCATATCTGAAGTATCCCTTAGCACAGATGATCCCTCATGTGCCACGTTAGAAGACACTTGGGATGTTAATGGCCAGTTAGAGAGGCACAAGGAAAACTGGAAGAGACATTTGGGGCCAGATGCATCCACCCAGAAGAAAATAATCACACCAGAGGAAGCTTGTGAGCAAAATAAATTTGTTGAAAATTCTAGATTGAACACAGACCTGGTTACACAACTGAACATTCCTCCAAGGTCTAATGAATGTGATACACTTGGGAGCAATTTGGGACATAATTCAGACTTACTCAGTCAGAATAATATCCTTGCAAAAAAGAAACCTTATAAATGTAATAAATGTAGAAAAGCCTTTATTCATAGGTCATCATTGACTAAACATGAGAAAACTCATAAAGGAGATGGAACTTTCCCCAACGGTGCAGATCAGGGAATTTATCCTGGAAAGAAACACCATGAATGTACTGACTGTGGGAAAACCTTCCTCTGGAAGACACAACTTACTGAGCATCAGAGAATTCACACTGGGGAGAAACCCTTTGAATGTAATGTGTGTGGGAAGGCCTTCAGGCATAGCTCATCCCTCGGTCAGCATGAGAATGCTCATACTGGAGAGAAACCCTATCAGTGTAGTCTCTGTGGGAAAGCCTTCCAGCGCAGCTCCTCCCTTGTTCAACACCAGAGAATTCACACTGGAGAGAAACCATATCGATGTAATTTGTGTGGTAGGTCGTTTAGGCATGGCACATCCCTCACTCAACACGAGGTCACACATAGTGGAGAGAAACCCTTCCAATGTAAGGAATGTGGGAAAGCCTTTAGTCGGTGTTCTTCCCTTGTCCAGCATGAGAGGACTCACACAGGAGAGAAACCTTTTGAATGTAGCATATGTGGGAGGGCTTTTGGTCAGAGCCCATCCCTTTATAAACATATGAGGATTCATAAGAGAGGCAAACCTTACCAAAGCAGTAACTACAGCATAGATTTCAAGAGCTCATCTCTTACTCAAGATGAAAACACTCTCACTGAAGTGAAATCCTATCATTGCAATGACTGTGGGGAAGACTTCAGTCACATTACAGACTTCTCTGACCATCAGAGGATCCACACTGGAGAAAACCCCTATGATTGTGAGCAGGCCTTTAGTCAACAATCTATTTCTCACCCTGGCGAGAAACCCTATCAATGTAATGTATGTGGGAAAGCTTTCAAAAGGAGTACGAGTTTCATAGAGCATCACAGAATTCATACTGGAGAAAAACCCTATGAATGTAATGAATGTGGAGAAGCCTTCAGTCGACGCTCATCACTGACTCAACATGAGAGAACACACACTGGAGAGAAACCCTATGAATGTATCGACTGTGGTAAAGCCTTCAGTCAGAGTTCATCCCTCATTCAGCATGAGAGAACTCATACCGGAGAAAAACCCTATGAATGTAATGAATGTGGGCGAGCTTTCCGAAAGAAAACTAATCTGCATGATCATCAGAGAATCCATACTGGAGAAAAACCCTACGCTTGTAAGGAATGTGGGAAAAACTTCAGTCGAAGCTCAGCTCTTACTAAACATCAGAGAATTCATACACGAAATAAACTCTAGGAACCTTGACATTAGGGAATGTGCCAAAAGCTTTAGCTAAAATATTGTTCTTATTCAGTATCAGAGGATTCTTACTGGAGAGAAAGCTTGAGAATGTAATGAATTGTGTGTGTGTATGTGTGCACATTGTGTGTGGAGAAAGCTCTGTGCTAGTAGACAGTGTTTTTTTTTAATAAAAGCCACATTCTCTGGGACTTCCCTGGTGGTCCAGTGGTTATAAGACTCCATGCTTCCAACTGCAGGGGCACAGGTTCGATCTCTAGTCGGTGAAGATCCTGCGTGCCATGTGCTGCAGCCAAAAAAGAGAAAAAAAAAAAAAGGAAAAAAATAAATAAAAGCCACATTCTCAGATCTGATTACAGACGTGTGTAAAAACAACTACAAACATATAACCTGTTAGAAATGGTATGCCTATATATTGGACTTTGTAAATTTTTTGAATATATGTTTGCAGGAGATCACCAGCTTTCAGCAATTTAACTTGTAACTCTCACTGTTTACAGCTTTTTAAAAAAATAAATAAAACTCCCATGATAGTGACCAAAACTCATTTTTAAATTGCTTGACAGCTGCATTCAACTGCAGCTCTTAACATTAAATTTACCATGTCACCTCCAGGAATTCACCATTCAAAGAATTAGATCAGCTGGTCCAACCGCTTCATTGTACAGATGAAGAAACTGAAAGCCAAAGATGTGAAGTGGTTGCACAGCATGATACAGTTTATAGCGGCAAAGCTGGGTGGAAAATGCAGGTCTCCTGGATCTTTGGCCTCATGGTCTTGCCACTGAAAAGATATTTTGGAATTCAGGGCTTTAAAATAAGTTTTAAAATAAATCAGATGCACAAATATTTAATGAACGCTCAGGAGTTGAATACTTTGGGAATTCTTAAAAGCATAAGAGGCAGCAAGACATATGCAAATTTGTCACACACTTATTTAAAGCAGCTTGTTGGAAGCTTACAAACCAAAATGTTAACAGAAATTGTAAATAGTTGAACTACTAATGACTTTTTTTCTTTTCCCACGTATCATACTTCAGCTAAGGTATGTCAGTTTCGTAGAATTAATAAGTCTTCCTACTGTGCTTTTCGTGATCCTCCCATGAAAAAGCACTGCCCCAAGCTTCCTGTATTGATTTGATCAATGGGAAAACAACACAGAACTAAGAGAAAAAAAGTTCCCCAAATTGGGCTTCCCTGGTGGCGCAGTGGTTGAGAGTCCACCTCCCGATGCAGGGGACACGGGTTCGTGCCCCGGTCCAGGAAGATCCCACATGTCGCGGAGCGGCTGGGCCCGTGAGCCATGGCTGCTGAGCCTGCGCGTCCGGAGCCTGTGCTCTGCGACGGGAGAGGCCACAGCAGTGAGAGGCCCGTGTACCACACACACACAAAAATTCCTCAAATTAATTTTACTGTAGAGAAGTATAAATCCAATTATCCATTGCCATAAAATTTGCCTTTAAATCAGTTTAGGGAATCATCATGTAGTGGGTCATTTTGTGTGCCAAGGAAATTTTCACCATTAAAAAATTAACTTTTATGGCTCTGTGCTGCCTTTCCATCAGTAAAGCGTGAGGTAAGCTTCAATAGCCCACTCTAATCCTTAATATCCCCTAAAGCCTCCCATGGCCTGTTCTAAAGGAATTTCCAGAATCTTTGTTCGTTCATTGGCACCAGTAGTGCAGAGAAATTTGGAAGCAACTGTAGAAATTGACCCTTTTCATGAAAGAGCCTCTGTTCCCCCCAAGATAAGCAAATTTTCCTGCCCTAATGATGAATCCTGGGGAGGAGTGATATGGGGTGGTGTTGATGGTGAACCTTTCTTACTGGCTTCTTTGCATGCCAGGTGGCAGGATCCATCATTTTTGTCTCATCCTGGACAACATGAGGCAGCTCCCAAACATCCTTCGTAATTCTCTGCAGGAAAAATGTGCCTGGGGCCTGCAATGTGGGAAGTCCAGCCCAGTGAGTTTGTCGTATGTGGAGCAAGATGGGATGCTCTATAGCAGATCTGCCCTTCCAAGACTTTAACCATTCAAAAATACCTTGTTTATGATGTTCCACGCTTAGCATACGCCACAATGCCAAGACCGTGCCTGTGTTGTCTGATACGTAGCTTGACAATGGGCAGTTCTACTCGGAACCTCCTCTACTGATTGGCTAGGATGCCTGTCAGGAACTCATTTTTCTGTTGATTGTTTGGGGATCCCCATAGTGGACTGTTTGCAAGAATGGCATGAATTGTAACCAGTTGAGTGCTACGCAGCTGTTGTGGAAGTTTATAAAGACTTAGTTCCAGAAGACCTAAAGGAGACCACTGGTTTGTGTGTGCAGCCTGGCCTAGATCCAACCAGTCTCTGAATCTCAGCATATCATCATTGGCAGGGAGGGCGCCCAGGATGTATGTATGGTTGATTGAGCAGAGGATTCTCTAGTCCCAGCAACCATGCACCATGCACTTAATGAACACCGAGCTTCTAGGCCATATGAAATACATCCTTGTAACATTGTTGTATTATTTCAATAAATAGCCTTCTTAGTTGAATGGGAGTCAGTTTGTCTTTTTCCATTTTCAGAACTTGGCTAAGATTAAAGAGTGGTGCATCAAGGAAGAGGGATTAACTGCTAAACTCATCACAGCCAGGTGAGTTAATAGCATTTATTGATTGCTTACTACTTGAAAGACATTGTGCTAAGTACTATATAGCCATCATTTCATTTAATCCTTACAGGTCCCCTAATAGGTCTTGTGGTGTCTTGTCTTTGCCTAACTTTTTCCCCACTCTTCCTCTTGTAACAATCCCTGCTGTACTGACCACAGGAACACAAGTCAGGACATCCTGGGGCTCAATGATAGTTCCAGGAACAATTGAGCCAATCAGAGTCCTTTGACAGAATTTTTTCAAAATAGACTTAGCAAGGATACTTTAATTTGAGGTTGCTAGGCTGGTAAGGTGAAGGCCTAAAGTTGCCTGGAGCCTGATTCCTTACCAGAGCGGGGAGGTCTGTTGTAGCAGGAGGGGATGCAGCCGCCATGATGGTGTTCTCATTTCTCATTCCTGAGGTCCTTGGACTGGGCTCAATTTCTGAAGCTCTTCTGGGATTCAGTGGGCTCCCCACTATCAGTTGAATGAGTCCCCCTTTGTTATATTTCTGTTGCTTGCATTAAAGAAACTTAATGCATGTATTATGTCTTTGTTTTATAATGGGGAGAAAAACCTAGAGAGGTAAAGTACTGCCCATGGCAGATTCAGACTTGGAACCCAGAACTGCCTGGCTGCAAAGGCAGAGCTCTTAACCTCTAAATTTCATGTCTCCAGAGCCATGCTATGTTCAAAGAGATGCATGTAACACAGTGTCGTTTGGGGGTGAATGGATGAAGGGATATGGTGATAGGTTAGACGGGAGACCAAGTGGAAGCAAAATGATGAAGGGCCTTGGAATGTTTCTCTTGAGTGTTTCAGTAAATTAAATCCCCCAGATTCACCCACACCCTCACACTTTAATATATAAGTTATTTGCATTTGCCTAGACTGTAGATAAAATCTTGTCTCATACTTAAATAAAAAACTTTCTTACAAATATTTTTCATGTTGCTACACAGTCTCATGATCCCATTAACAAACTCCCTACTGTTGCAATAATATTTGGATAGTTTGGGGCATTGGTTTTATAATGACATTGAATACTTTCACCTTTTTAAACACCCCCACTTTTTTTTCTATAGAATTTTTTCTTAAAATATCCAGAGTGAGATAAATATCCAAAATGGGATTACTGGGTCAGCATGTATAGGTAAGTATAACCAGGTGTGAGATTCATGCAAGAATAAACTAGTTACAATAGTGCAGGAGTAATAACTTCAAAATTGCAAAAGGGAAACAAGAGAAAACCAGTGTCCTACTCCTGGTGCCTGGGTGTATGTGGGGAAGGGCCCCAAGGTAGGCACTATGTCTGCCAGAGCATCTAGCACTTCTCTGTGCCAGCATGGATAATAAAACAATTCTGCGGTTATTAGGCATATTGATGCTGGTGATGCTTGGTTCTTTATAAGTGGGCTTTTATAAATACTGAAATAGTTAATTCCTACCTGTTAAAAATGCAAATGTCACATCAGGGAAGGTTTTAATGACTGCCTGGCTAAATTGGTCTCCTTTTAAATTTTCATGGATTATTGTTAATGTCCTTCACCTTACCACAATTTGTATTTTTGATTATTTGTTTTCTCCCCACCCCACAGTAGATTGTGAGTGCCAGGAAGGCAGAGTCCACATCTATTTTGCTAACATTTTTTGTTCCCTTGATTATCACAATGCCAGGCACACAATAGGTACTTAATATAGTCTTGTTAGCAGTATAGTGGAGATGTGTTGATAGAGAAAGAAGGCTAGTTTTTCAAAATGAAAAGATGCTCAATCTTGAAATCAGCATACTGCAAAACAGTGAGATACTATTTCATATCCCTTAGGCTGGCAAAAAATTTAGAAGTCTGGCAGGGGGAAACAGAACTTTTATACACTGCTAGTGAGAGGGTTAATTAGTATAATCATTTGGGGGAGTAATTTGGTAATATCCAGTAAAATTGAAGTTAAGCATACTTGATGACCCACTGATTCCACTTCTAGATCTATGTGGTAGAGTAGAAGTACTCCCATGTGAGCACAAAGACATGTACAAGGATGATTATTGCAGCAGTGTTTGAAATAGTAAATATATGGACACAACATAAATGTCTGACAGTAAGTGAATGGGTTAGTAAACCGTGGCATATTCTTAATATAATACAGTACTTCAGTAAAGGAACCAGAGCATCTGGAAATGAAAAAACATTCTAACTCGCCTATTCCGCTCCTGTACCCATGCGGCTAAATGTGGCTGCAGGAAACAGAGCCACAGTGACTAGTCCCACTTTAAATCCTTGACTGCTAACCTCAGGCATTTGTTTCCCTAGTCCAGTCGTTGTCCCAGTCTCCTAAGGTACTGTTGTATAGCTTCTGTCTTCTCAACCTCCAGCACTTCACCCCAGTCCTTACTCAGCTGGTGACCTTGTTTCCTAGGTAACAGGAAAATAAAAGCAACCAGAAGGTAACTACTCACCTACGTGCATCTTGTCCCTGTGCTCTTCCTTTCTTTCCTGCTACTGTTGTTGACACTTTGTTCTCTTATCTAAGACCAGCTTCTCTCTGGTGTATTAGATCCTGTTCATAAACTAGAACATCATTCTTACAGTTGTCCTCTTTCCTGCATCTTTTTTTTCTTGTCTACTGAATTTTTCCTATCAGCATAATAACGTGATTTTTCTCATCTTAAATCTATATTTGTAAATATATTTAAATATTACACACACACACACACACACAGTGCATCCCCCTCCACCTGCCACTTCATTCCCTACTTAATAGGAATATTCCTCAATAGAGGTGTCTAATACTCATTGTCTCCAATTCCTCTCCTTCCAGTCTCTCTTGCACCCCCTCCAATTAGGTCTTTGTTTCTGCTTTTGTCAGAGGGTCACTGATGGACTCCATGTGGCTAAATCCAGTCGTATTTTTTCAGTCCTTTTTTTTTTTTTTTTTTAACGGTACGCGGGCCTCTCACTGCCGTGGCCTATCCCGTTGCGGAGCACAGGCTCCGGACGTGCAGGCTCAGCGGCCATGGCTCACGGGCCCAGCCGCTCCGCGGCATGTGGGATCTTCCCAGACCGAGGCACGAACCCGCGTCCCCCACATCGGCAGGCGGACTCTCAACAACTGCGCCACCAGGGAAGCTCTTTTCAGTCCTTTTACTTGACCTGTCAGAATTATTTGGTACAGTTGATCACTTCCTCATCCTTGGCTTCCAGGTTATCACACCTAGATTTCCTTATACTTTATTGACAGCTACTTCTCCCAAGTTCTATATCTTCCCTTGCTCTAGACATAGGAATTCTTCTAGGGCTCCATCTTTGGATCTCTCTTCTTTTTCTACAGTCACCCTCATTGGGGCTCTCATCTACTCGCAAGACTTTAAATACCTGCTTGAAAATTTTATCTCCAGCCCAAGATTCCATACTCATAACCAACTGCCTACTTGACACCTCCACTTGGATTTCTAACAGACATCTCAAATTTAATATGTCCAAAAATGAACTAACTCATGATCTCCCCTTCCCACCCTCATCATAAGCATGTTCCTACCTCAGCCCTCCCATCTGGGAAAAGGCAACCCCATCCTTCCAGTTGCTCAAGTCCCAAACTGGGGAACCATTCTTGATACCTTTCTTTCACACCCCATGTCCAAGGTTCAGTAAGTTCTGTCTGCCAGCTTGCAGGATATATGTGGATGGCCATTTCTTGTTGCCTCTACCATCCTAGGCAAGTCACCATCATCATCTACGGTCCAGATATTTGCAATAAATAGCCTCCTAGTTGGTTTCCCTGCTTCCACCCGTGCCTCTCTATGTTCGAAGTTCAGCAGCCAGAGTGACACTGTAAAAGTCTAAGATTGTGTCACTCATCTTCTCAAAGCCCTCAAATAGCTCTCCACGAATAAAGACTAAAGTAAAAGCCCTATGCAGTACTGCCACCACCTGCCACCCTCCTGTATTATCTGTCTGACTCACCACTCGTCTTCTTTCTTGATCACTGTACTACGGCTCCACCAAACTCTCTGCAGTAACTTAAGCACCCACGGCAAGCTTCCACTTCAGACGCTTTGCATTTGCTATTGACTCTTCCTGGAATCCTCTTCTTCTAAATGTCACCTGGTTTGGTTCCTCACCTCCTGCAGATCTTTGTTCAGTGAACCCTTCTTTGACTATCCTATTGAAATAGCAATCCCCGGGAATTCCCTGGTGGTTCAGTGGTTAGGACTCGGTTTTCACTGCCAAGGGCGCAGGTTCAATCCCTGGTCAGGGAACTAAGTTCCCACAAGCCCCTTGGCGTGGCCAAAAAAAAAAAAAAGCAATCCTGCATGGCATGCTCCACCTCCCTTCCCAGCTTCATTTTCTCCATAATACCTACCACCACCTGACATTTACTTGTTTATTGTATGTCCTTCTCAAGAAGGTAAGCTCTGTGAGAGTAGAGATTTTGGGGGGTGTAAATTTTATTGAAGCACAACATATTTACAGAAAAGTATAAAAATAGCAAGTGAGCAGCTTGATGATTGAGAACAACTTGCGTATCTTGTTCAGTCCCCTGTACCCAGTACAGGAGATACTCAAATGTTTAATGAATGGTTGAACTGAGTGTACATGTTACTAACAAGGCTAACATTGAAAACAATTGAAAATAAAGTTGCAGAGGGATTACATACAGTGTGATAAAACTTTTAAAAATCCATATCACCTATTTTTTTTTATCAACTCATATGAAGTAAAAGTAGGAAAGTATTAAAATACCAGCTTCAGAGTGGTGGTTTCCTCAGTAGCTAGTGGGGAAAGGGTTGGGAAGGGATAACAGAAGACAATTTTTTTTAATAAAAAAGCAAATCTGTCAAATTATTAATATTTGTTAAAAGAGGCTGATGCATATTTGTTGTATGTGTCTCTGAATGTTAAACTCTTTTACAGTTAGTCTGCCTCCCTGCTCTTACCTGGTCCCTTCTCATACAAAGCCACTTCCCTAGTTCCCCTCGGTACCATGAGCCTGTCTGACCTGTACATCCAGCATGTCTGAAGCATTTAGGAGAAGGAATGATGGGCATTCATGCTCCCAAGGGCGAGAAGTCTGATCCAAGCCCAAGAAAGTGTCGGTCTTGGTACTGTCAAAATCAAAGTAGTTCCTCCTCTCTAGAAATGCCATTTGAGGGAATAATTAAAAAGAAGGGGAGGGCAGGGGCACAGAGGGCTTCCTGTAGATAAGCAACATAGGTGATTATCGGCAGGAGTTGGTGGAAGGAAAGAACCAATTTTTGCTAGCAAATTGTAGGGAAAGCCCTGTAATTTTGGAAAAACACTTTTTTTTTTGGACAAACATTTTAATGGATAAAGGAGCCAAGAAATTTGGACCTGATATAAAGATGGTATTTTATTCTGCTATGACCAGATAAGTATTAGTTGTAGTAATTAATGGAGGTTTTGTTTTACCATGTGCTTTAAGAAACTAGCCATTACCAATTGTTCTTGAATTTTAATACTCATTTTCAGAAGTTAAGAGTTGTCACAGAGTTTTGGCATGGACTTTTCTGTTGGCTTAGAATTGCTGATAAAGCCTGAAAGATGAAAAAAGTCATATTCCCCTACATTCTAAAGGGTACCACAAGAACTGGGCACATGCTCCCACAGGATTCACTAGGAAGTGAGAAATTCACAACCTCTCATTCCTAGGCCCCCACTGACATATAACCATGCAACAGGGTCAGATCCAGAGGAGAGGATCCTTGTGGTGGTAGGGTGAGTCCCCTGGCCCTCCCCACAGGGCTGGGGGAATCAGGCACCAAGAGAATGACTGGAGATATTGGGGGCATCTGACATCACTGGAGCTTGCTGTCTTTATCCCCAGCAAAACCACAAGCCCACTTCAGGGCTACTACTCCGAGTTCTTAGGAGAGCTTGCACGTGCGCCTGAAGAGTGGGTATTCGGTGGTAAGGAGGTGGGGAGGAATGTAACAGACAGGTGCCTGCAACTGTCTGGAGATTTCTGAATGGAGGGGTGTTCTGGTGGAGTAACCCCACCAGCAGAATGTGAAGGCCTCTGAGCATCCGCCTTTGTGCTGTGCTTTGGAAAAAAAGGACAGGCCCAATCTCTCCGATTTCTTTGCCGTCAGAGGTCACAAAACAGGATTTCAGTGGATCCTGGGTGGGGTGACCATATGTATTACTGATCAGCTAAACCAGGACCATTGAGCTCATTCTCAAGGGGGATCTAACCAGACGGGAAGCTGGGACTGTGCTGACAAACTGGGAGATACGTTTATCCTACGCCTGAGCTCCCCGGAGGAAAGAAGTCAGAGGGTGGGCAGGAGCAATGGCTCTGTGTCCCAGGGGCTGCCCCACCAAACTAGCGGGTGACCCACCTGGAGAGGGGTTGGAGGTGAGGACAGAACTAGGCTACCCCTCTCTGAGTGAATATAGTGGGCTGGGATGAAGCTGCACACAGCCCACAGACTGGCGCGCATCTCCCTGTGAGGAGGCCGCCTGCTGGGGCAGGCCACCGGCCCTGGGCCCAACAGGACTAACACAGCGGACCGGCACCTTCCTTCTTAGCCCTCACCTGACCCATGCGGGCTGGGCATGCGAGCATCTAAGAATCAGGTATGAATTTTGAGTTTTGAACTGGTCTCAACTAAGTTTTAATAACCGTAAGTAAGCACAAAATTGCTTTTTCTCAGGTTATGAGCTCCTAAAGGGGATTTGATAGCCTGGCGAGGGCGAGAAAGCCGTTTAAAATGGTGACAGCAGACAGATTAGGTTTATACCACCAAATTTAGACTTAATAATAGAAAATCTGGGTGTGCCTTTTAAAGAGGTGTCAAAGGAAGCCCACTTGGACTTCCCTGTGGGTCCAGTGGTTAAGACCACGCTTCCACTGCAGGGGACAGGGGTTCCATCCCTGGTGGGGGAACTAAGATCCCGCATGCCTCCGGGCCAAAACCCACTTGCGTCCCCTAACACTGTAGGAGTGCTGGGTAGGGAGTGTAGTCCACCTAGTGCGGGCCACCCGCTTGCAAAGGGAGCAGCCTCCCAGGTCTCCAGGCGCTGCGCGGCTGCAGACTACATTTCCCGAAAGCCTTGGCGGTGGTGCGCTTCGGTTCCTGGTTTGACGTATTCCGCCTCTGACTGGGGCGCTCGTGGGAGAGGAACGTGGCCCTGGCGCATGCTATAGTCATTTTCGACATGCGCAGAGGCGAATGCGTGCCGCTTGGTGTTCGCTCCATCTTAAGAAAGTGAAGAGGAGGCAAGAGCTTGACCGCGCGCGATGTATTTGCCCTGCACTCTGCTCCCGGGGCCAGGCTACGCTCCTCCCGTGGCCGCCACCAACCACCCACGCCCCATGGCTAGAACACGCCAGACCGGGGCCTTGCGCTCTCTCCCCCACCCTGGCTCTGCCTAGTGGCCGGAAACTGCCATCTCCTATCACGTGATCTGCTGGACAATTTGGGGGGACGTTGAATCATATGAGGTAGTCTAGGTAAGTGGAGAAGCTTAAGGTAACAATAGCTCCCCTCTCTGAAAAAAAAGTTTGGCTTTTCCTGAGGGGCTGTAAGTTTCTACTCCCCCGAAACACGGTCATAAAACCAGAAACACCATCTCCTTTTCCTCTCTCCTCCCGTCTGCTCTCTTCCTCGGTACAGGAAGCGTCCTGTGCAGCTAGGCTGGAGGGAGAATAATGAAGCCTTGAGTGAAGGGTTACACTCATGGTAATGGTAGTCTAGGTAATTAGGACCAACTCTTCCATGGAAAATAACTTAGGCTGGATGAAACGTTGAAAAAAGCATTGCAAAGAGCTAACAGGAGAGTGAAGAATTAAGGATCAGACTCTAGGAGAAGCAAGAGACTAAGTCATAATCCCAACACTCAAAGCTACTTTTGCCTGAAGGCATTTGCTGGTGGAAAGAGACACCTGTGAAAGCCAGCAGTAAAGTTGGTGGACTTGCAGTATAAGGGGTACAAGTGTAAAAGTGTTGAAAGCTGGGAGTCTGAATAATCACCCCACATTTGAACTGGGACCCCAAATGAAGACATGCTCAAGAAAATGTTAAACAGGAGATAAGCCCTGGCATAGACATGTCTCCCAAATTCAGGTTGTCTTGGAGTTGTAGAGATCCTCAGCCTTCAAACTCTATAACATTGACCTAGTGGTGTGCCCGGGTGTCTGACAAAAGCAAATGGAAATGATCCTTAGAGAAGGGTATTATCATCGTAGACATCAAAGTATTCACACACACACTTCATTTTTAGTAACTTCCAGCACATTCTCAAAGATAACTAGATACACAAGGACATAAGAAATCGTGAAAGAACATGCAGAATTAATAAACAAACACAGACCCAAACACTTCTGGAATTATCAGAGAAAGAGTATAAAATAGCAATTCTTAGTATTTTTAAAGAGATAAAAGACAAGGTTGAAAATATCTACAAAAACAAGCTTTAAAAATTGGCCTAGCAGTTTAGAAAAAATAACCAAATAGATTTTTTTTTAAAAAAAGCTAATTTAGGGCTTCCCTGGTGGCGCAGTGGTTGGGAGTCTGCCTGCCGATGCAGGGGACGCGGGTTCGTGCCCCGGTTCGGGAGGATCCCACGTGCCGCGGAGCGGCTGGGCCCGTGGGCGCGTCCCGCAGCCGGAGAGGCCGCAGCGGTGGGAGGCCCGCGTACCGCAAAAAAAAAAAAAAAAAAGCTAATTTAAAAAAACAACAGCTATCTGTTTGGACAGCAAATTAAACAGAAAAGAAGAGAGAATGAACTGGAATATCGGTGAGAAGAAATTGTCCAGAAACTATTATTGCACAGAGACAATGAGATGGAAAGTATAGAAGACGAAGTAAAATACCTTAAGCCATTGGGTAGAAAGCGCAACATAAATTTAATCAGATTCCCAGAAGGAAAATACCGAACAAGCTATATGAAAGACATACCAAGCTACAGATTCAAGAAGCCCAATGAAACTCAAGGAGCACAAATAAAAATAAGTCCACAACAGATACATCACGGTGAAACAATAAAATATAAAAGGTAAATAAAATCTTAAAAGCAATTAGAGAAAAAGATCAATTAACTTCAAGAAGTAACATCTGACTTCCCAATAGCATCTGTGGAAGCCATACGAATGGGGAATGAAATCTTCATTGTGCTTAAAATATCTGTCAACCTAGAAGTATGTATACAGCAAAATCTTTCAGGAATGGAGACACAAGTATCTTTTATACAGCTAAAAACGGTCAATACTTCTTGCTCTCTGAGAGACCTGGCGCAAACTTCTTTTACATGGGGCTACCATTACTTAATGCTAGGATTGAGTTAATATCTGTATAGGACTTTGCTCCTTGCCCGCTCGTAGTTGGTGTTCTTTAAAATGTTTGGTCCCAAGGTGAACAAGCTGGGATTGTGGGGGTGCTGCCCTTGCGGGGAACTCTCCCCGAGCGCGTCCTGATGGGAGCGAGTGCTGCAGGGTCCTGCTGCCCGTCTTCCGGCCCGGACAACGCGTGCCTGCCACCGGCCCGGACAACGCGTGCCTGCCGGTGGCCACGAGGGGGCGATGCCACACCGCAGTGGGTGCCTGGGAGGCCACCGAACTTGCACCAGGTGAGCCTGTTGCCGGCTTCCTCTCCTCTTTCTTCTTTCCCTTCCCGCCTTTAAAGGATGATGGAATTTTCGCAGCATCTACATAACGATATACTCCATCCACAAGGGATGCACCTGAGGGGGAGAGATCTGGAACACCTGGCAATAGGGCTGATCAGCGTCAGCGTCGGCTGTGGTCAGACCTGCAAATCTCAGGCAACACTGTCATAAATAATGCAGGAGGGACTCAGTACCTCCGTGGGCAAAGTGGGTTTTTTTCCCACAACTTTTTCTTCAAAAAAAATTCAAACCAACAGAAACGTTTTCAAAACTGTACAATCAACAAACATTCATATATCTTTCATCTGGATTCACTGTCAATCCAATTTGCCAGGTTATTTACACACACATTTTGTTTTGGCTGAACCGTTTTAGACCTACTTGCAGACATCCTGACACTTTACACCTAAAATACTTCACCCTGCATCTCCTAAGATCAAGGACATTCTCACACGCAGCCACAATACCATTATCACACCTAAGACGCTCAGCATGGATATAATTAAATACAATTAAATGATATACAGTTCCATATTTAAATTTCCCCAATTATTCCAGTTTTGTCCTGTATAGCTGTAAATTTGTTTTGTTTGTGATCCAGGACCTGATCAATGGTCACCTCATTTTTTCTTTCATGACTTTTTTTTTTTTTTTTTTTTTTGCAGTATGCGGGCCTCTCACTGTTACAGTGGCCTATCCCGTTGCGGAGCACAGGCTCCGGACGTGCAGGCTCAGCGGCCATGGCTCACGGGCCTAGTTGCTCCGCGGCATGTGGGATCTTCCCAGACCGGGGCTCGAACCCGTGTCCCCTGCATCGGCAGGCGGACTCTCAACCACTGCGCCGCCAGGGAAGCCCCTTTCATGACATTTTTGAAGAGTCCAGGGAAGTTGTCTTACAGAAGAGTCTACCATCTGAATCTGTCGCCTATTTATTCTTTGTGATTAGATTCAAGAAAGTCAGTTTTGTGTAAATACTGCATAGGCCATGTTAGCTTTTTCCCATTACATCGTATCAGGAGGCCCATCACATAAGCCTGGACTATATTAGTGACACTAAGTTTGATCACTGGGCTACATGTGACAGTTTCCTGTCATAAACAATACTCTTGAAACATTAACTCCCCATTTCCCCCTCTCCAGCCCTTGTCGGTTATACCACCATTATACTTTCTGTCTATGATTTTGACTACTCTAAATACCTCATATATTTATTTATTTATTTTGGGCTGTGTTGGGTCTTCGTTTCTGTGCGAGGGCTTTCTCTAGTTTTGGCAAGCGGGGGTCACTCTTCATCGCGGTGCGCGGGCCTCTCACTATCGCGGCCTCTCGTTGCGGAGCACAGGCTCCAGACGCGCAGGCTCAGTAGTTGTGGCTCACGGGCCTAGTTGCTCCGCGGCATGTGGGATCTTCCCAGACCAGGGCTCGAACCCGTGTCCCCTGCATTAGCAGGCAGATTCTCAACCACTGCGCCACCAGGGAAGCCCTAAATACCTCATATAAGTGGAATCATACAGTATTTTTCTTTTTGTGAGTTGCTTATTTCACTTAGAATAATGTCTTGAAGTTTTATCCATGTTATAGCATATTACAGAATTTCCTTCCTTTTTAAGGCCAAATAATATTCCGTGGAGTGTATTGGATTGGTCAAAAAGTTTCTTTCGGGCTTTTCTGTAACACCGTACAGAAAAACCCAGAGGAACTTTTTGGCCAACCCAATATATACCACTTTTCGGTAATCTATTCATCAATCAGACACTTGGGTTGCTCCCATGTTTTAGCTATTGTGAATAATGCTACTATGAACATGGGTGTACAAACGTCTCTTCAAGACCCTGAAGAGGGTCTTGGATAATTCTTAATTCTTTTGGATATAGAATTGCTGGCTCATATGGTAATTCTATTTTTAATTTTTTGAGGAACTTCCATACTGCTTTCTACAGCGACTGAACCATTTTACATTCCTACTAACAGTGCACAAGGGTTCCAGTTTCTCCACATCCTTGTCAACACTTACTGTTTTCTGGGTTTTTAAAAAAATAAATTTATTTATTTTTTGGCTGCGTTGGTTCTTGGATGCTCTGTCGCGGTGCGCGGGCTTCTCGTTGCGGTGCGTGGGCTTCTCGTTGCGGTGGCTTCTCTTGTTGCGGAGCACAGGCTCTAGGCGCATGGGCTCTAGAGCTCAGGCCCAGTAGTTGTGGTGCACGGGCTTAGTTGCTCTACGGCTTGTGGGATCTTCCCAAGGCGGACTCTCGACAACTGCGCCACCAGGGAAGCCCCACAAAATTTTAAAAAACAAAATGTAGTGGTTTTTAAAAAAATGTTTATTTATTTATTGTCTGTGTTGGGTCTTTGTTGCGGCCTGAGGGCTTTCTCTATTTGCAGAGAGCGGGGCTTCTCTTGTTGCGGAGCACGGGCTCTAGGTGCATGGGCTTCAGTAGTTGTGGCTCACGGGCTCTAGAGCGCTGGCTCAGTAGCTGTGGCTCATGGGCTTAGTTGCTCCACGCATGTGGGATCTTCCCGTACCAGGGATGCAACCTGTGTCCCCTGCATTGGCAGGCCATTCTTATCCACTGCGCCACCAGGGAAGCCCAAAATGTAGTTTCTTAAAGAAAAAAAAAAAGCTTTAATTTATTGAGCAACTACTAGGTTCAAAAAGCTTAACATTCATTATCTA
Source organism: Monodon monoceros (assembly GCF_005190385.1). Classification (NCBI taxonomy): domain Eukaryota; kingdom Metazoa; phylum Chordata; class Mammalia; order Artiodactyla; family Monodontidae; genus Monodon; species Monodon monoceros. The sequence continues at coordinate 17,952,923 of NW_021703766.1, read as the reverse complement.
CTTTAATCCTCACTTCACCCCTTTAATCACTTGCCACCACTCTGCCCTTTGTCTACTCCACTCCAGTCACACTGGCCTCCCTACTGCCTTCTTTTTTGGGGGGGCGGGGGGGGTGGCTGTGTTGGGTCTTTGTTGCTGTGTGTGGGCTTTCTCTAGTTGCGGTGAGCAGGGGCTACTCTTACTTGTGGTGCGTGGGCTTCTCATTATGGTCACCCCTTACTCGGCTCCCTTCAATGTGCGGAACCTGCCCGCAGAGCGGGCGCGTTCGGTGGGGCCGAGCTAAGAGTGTGTCCAAGGCGTGCACGAGGGCTCCATCGCCCCTTCCATCTCCGGGGATCTCCGGGGTAGCCCCCACCGGCCTCAACACATCGGAATCGGCGGTCACCGACGTAGAGCTGGCCGCCACTCGAACTCCCCTCCCCCCCAATCCATCCCCGCTCCCCACGCCCCTTCTCCGGCTCGCCACTCTCGGCGCTCGCCTCTCTCCGCCCTGGCCCCACGTGCGCGCGTGCTCGGGTGCTCTGCCCGGGAAGTGCTGGCGGGAGCGGCGACAGCGGCGGGAGGTTCGGTTGTCGCCCGTTGCAGCGTGGCGCTGTGCTTGTTGGCCGCCATTGCAGGTCAGGCTGCAGGGAGCGAGGGCCGAGCCTGGAATGGGTGCGAGGGTGCGAGGGAGCGGGAAACTAGGGAGCTGGGGCCGGGCGGGGCACGCGGCTCGAGGAGAAGAATGGCGAGCTGAGGGGCACGGAGCAGGGGAGCGGCGGGCAGGGGAGGGGAATGGGGAGGGCCGTGCAGAGGTGAGGGCGACCCAGAGGGGCCCCTGGTAGGAAGGCTGGGAATTTGGAGAAGGGAGCAATGTGGAGTCAGAAGGCGGAGGGAAGGAAGGGAGCGAGCAGGGCAGAGCGGGAGAAGGGCTGAAGGAGTGGCCGAGCGTGGGCGGAGGACGGAGAAGGGGGCGGCGCGGGCCGGAACCTCGAGGTACGTGCAGAAAGGGGCTCTTCCCTGTGTGGGGAGGGAGCCCAGCACGGGATGCTTGCAAGAGTGGGGTAGAACTGGAACCCAGGAAGTAGCGGGAACATCAGAAAGGAGACTTAGCCGGGTATAGGACTGTGAGGTTCCTTCGAGGGGACATTTTAAGTCGTGGGGGAGAGGCTGCCGGGAGCGGTAATTGGGAGGGTGGTTGGAAGGAAGAGACAGTCTGGAGAGTGATCCAGCTTCATTTGTGGGCAGAGTGAGAGACGAGATAAGAGTGGGGTGGATTCGGGTCCTGGAGGAGCGAAGTACTTAAGAATTGAGGGGGGAATTAGGGAACGATTTGGAAAATGAGGGTGGTAGAGGGATAACGTTTAAAGAGTAATCTTTGGGAGGAGGGAGAACGGTTTGGAAAGAGTATTCCGGGGGTGGGGAGTGGAGGAAGGCAGTTTAAAGAATAGTTTCCTTGGGAGGTAGGAGAAAGGGTAAACAGCTTGGTGAGGAGTCCTAGAGAAATTCTCAGGGTAATTTGGAGGGGGGTGGGGAAGAGAGGGGAAGCGGATGGAGAAGTCCCAGAAAGTAGGCGGGGTTAGAAACAGCAAGTGTTTGTAGGTCAAATTGAAGGGAGGGGAGGGGGTCGGGGAGGGGGTGGAGAAGATGGGGGCTGGTGGGAGGGGAATCCAGTACAGAGGGAGACCTCAAGTAGAGCTATAAAGGAAGGGGCTTTGGGGAAGATAGGGTGCCACAGCAGTAGGAGGAGGAAGGGTAGAAGGGGCCGCAGAGTAGCAGAAGATGCAGAAAACTGGAGTAACTCAGATCGACTGAAGCCATCTTTTCTGCCCATTGTCTACAAATACCAGTAATTGATACCCTCCTCATGGGAATCTTAAAATGTGATAGGAAAGTAAAAAAATGTTTGGCCAAAAAGTTCGTTTGGTTGTTTCAGCAGGATGACTCTAGTAGGGCTTAGTTTCTTTAACTTCATTCAAAACAATTTTGCTAGATTATATTGTGGCAGCATTTTAAAAAAACTTATAAGGAAGAAAAAAAGCAACATTTTTGGCATATTATGCTTTATTTCAAGAAAGGTAGAAACGCAACTGAAACAAAAAAAAGATTTGTGCAGTGTATGGAGAAGGTGCTGTGACTGATCGAACGTGTCAGAAGTGGTTTTTGAAGTTTCTTGCTGGAGATTTCTTGCTGGACCATGCTCCACAGTTGGGTAGACCAGTTGAAGTTGATAGCGATCAAATCGAGACATTAATTGAGAACAATCAACGTTATACCACGCGGGAGATAGCCGACATACTCAAAGTATCCACATCAAGCGTTGAAAATCATTTGTACCAGCTTGGTTACGTTAATCGCTTTGGTGTTTGGGTTCCACCTAAGTTAAGCGAAGAAAACCTTCTTGACCGTATTTCCACATGGGATTCTCTACTTAGACGTAACAAAAATGTTCCGTTTTTAAAACAAATTGTGACGGGCAATGAAAAGTGGATACTGTACGGTAATGTGGAATGGAAGAGATCGCCGGGCAAGTGAAATGATCCACCACCAACCACACCAAAGGCCGATCTTCATTCAAAAATGGTGATGTTGTGTATATGGTGGGATTGGAAAGGAGTCCTCTATTATGAGCTCCTTCCAGAAAACCAAACGATTAATTCCAACAAGTACTGCTCCCAGTTAGACCAACTGAAAACAGCACTTGACGAAAAGCGTCCGGAATTAGTCAACAGAGAACGCATAATCTTCCATTAGGATACTACAAGACTGAATGTTTCTTTTTTTCTTTTTTTTTTTTTTTTTTGCTGTACGCGGGCCTCTCACTGTTGTGGCCTCTCCCGTTGCGGAGCACAGGCTCTGGACGCACAGGCTCAGCGGCCGTGGCTCACGGGCTCAGCCGCTCCGCGGCATGTGGGATCTTCCCAGACCGGGGCACGAACGCGTGTACCCTGCATCGGCAGGCGGACTCTCAACCACTGCGCCACCAGGGAAGCCCCAAGACTGAATGTTTCTTTGATGACCAGGCAAAAACTGTTACATCTTGGCTGGGAAGTTCTGATTCATCCGCCATATTCACCAGACGTTGCACCTTCGGATTTCCATTTATTTCGGTCTTTACAAGATTCTCTTAATGGAAAAATTTTCAATTCCCTGGAAGACTGTAAAAGACACCTGGAACAGTTCTTTGCTCAAAAAGATAAAACGTTTTGGGAAGATGGAATTACGAAGTTGCCTGAAAAATGGCAGAAGGTAGTGGAACAAAATGGTGAATACGTTATTCAATAAAGTTCTTGGTGAAAATGAAAAATGTGTCTCTTATTTTTACTTAAAAACCGAAGGAACTTTTCGGCCAGCCCAATATTATCCACTTTATAGGTAGGTAAACTAAGCTCAGAGGAATGAAATAATTTGCCCAAGGTCATGTAGCTAATAATGGTGGAGTCAGTTCCATCTCACACTCAGAATAAACCCCAAGTTCTTTTGACAAAGAGCTACAAGGACCTCTCTGATCTGAGCCCTGCCTGCCCCCCTAATCAACTCAAACACAAGTTTATTCCTACCTCAGGGCCTTTACACCTGCTATTTTTTCTCCGAAACTGCTTTTCACTGGGCTGGCTCCTTCTTATCCTTCAGGTCTTGATTCAAATACAAGGCTTTCCTGATAACACAATGACTTTTTGTCTCTTTAACCCATTTTAGTTTACATGTTGTATTTTTTATTCGCTTACTGTCTAACATCTGTTCCCTCTACTCCCACCCCTCATGAGGACAGGGGCTTTGCCTGCTTTGTTCACTGCTATATCCTTAATGCTGGCACATAGTAGGTGCTCAATAAGTATTTGCTGAATGAATGACCTTACAGGGAGGTAAAACAGCTAAAAACAATCTAACTCAGTTCTTTGGGCATCTTGAAATAACAATTCTTGCATGGTGAGCTTCGAAGATTAAAAAAAATAAAAGAAGTCACAAGGCCTAGAACCACAGGATATATTTTTAAAGAAATGAGAGTTTCGATTCTCCCACCACTCACAGGCTGGACCTGGGGGTGTTCACAGGGCTCTGTGCTCTGAGAGCCCTTTGTCTCCAGAGAAGGAGGAACCCTGGCAGGAAGGGTGAGCAATCCACCAGCACCACTATTTGGGTAATAACTAGGCCTTTTCTTCCCAGGCTTGTTCTGCTCCTCCCCACACCCCTTCCCACAGGCAAAAATCTTCTCTATTTAACCAGGAACTGGAGCTCTCTGAAGACCCTGGAGGTCAACCATGAATTGAATAAGGTGTGACAGGCAGAGAGAGCAGTACTTGATGAGGGAGGCTGAGTTCTTGTGATCTTGGACAAGGAAACTTTTCTTTCTCTCCCTTTTTTTTTTTTTTGCTGGTGGGGGGGTTGGCTACCATGGGGGCTTGAGTAAAGAGAGTTGAATTAATCAACTCAGTTCCCAGCCCACTCTCTTAATTGGTTTGTACAAGGCTTCTCTCTGGTTTTATTAATTCACACGTTCATTCATTTATTTTTATCCCTATCCTCCACTCCCATTACCCTCCTCCCCCATTCCGTTTAATAAAATACCTCTGAATTTGTGTGTAGCTTTGTCAAATGTATAGTGTTGTCTCATGTGAATGTGAATTTAATTTTTTAATTAAAAAGGATATACTATAAATCACTTCTGTTTCTTACTGTGGTAGCCAGTAAGAAACTCCTGGTATTCATATCTTTGAGCAGTCCCCTCTTGCATTACATAGAGGTGACCTTACTCAACAAATAGGATATTGCAAGGATAACTGTGCAAATTCCAAGGCTAGGGGATGAAAGACATCACAGTATCCTCTTTCTGTCTCATTGATCACCCACTCTAGGGGAAGCCGGCTACCATGCTGTGAGGACACTCAAGCAGCCCTATGGAGTGGTCTAAGAGGAGCTGAGGCCTCCTGCCAACAGTTATTACCAACTTACCAGCCATGTACGTGAGCCATTTTGAATGATTCTCCCGCCCCAGTCAAACCTACAGACAACTACAGCCCCAGCAACATCTTAACTGCAACCTCATGAGAGATCCCAAGCCAGAGCCAGTCAGTCAAGCCATTCCCAAGTTCCTGACCCACAGGAGCCTTGTGAGATAATAATGTTTATCTAACTTTCCTGTGTCACAACATATTCTTTTTTCCCACCATTTAAAAATGTAAAAATCATTCTCAGCTTGAGCCGAGCTGTACAAAAACAGGTGATGTGTCACATTTGGCTCACAGGTCTTTGTTGACTCACAGTCTGCTTAGCTGTTTTGAATCGTTGCATAATTGTAATTGTTCCATAATGTGCCTTCACCATATTTTGCATATTTACTCCCAGTGAGGGGCATTCAGTTTATCTCCTACTCCCAGCTACCACCGACAACAGCTGCCGTGAACATCCTCGGCCTTGTGGGAAAGGCCCTGGGATGTTTGTCCAGGAGTGGAATTGCTGGGTTTCAGGGTCTTAGTCTACACTCAGCGGTGCCGCATGAGAGTCCCATTTCCCCACACCCTACCAACACTCGGTGTTATCCAACTTCCTAATGTTTGATAGTCCGTGACCTGGTTTCTCCTCTTTGTTTGGCTTTTGCATTTCCCTGATAACTAATGAGTTTGAACATCTCTTTGCCTAGTAGCACACATTTAGGTTTCCTCTCTAAGTTGCGCCTATTCGTGTTTTCACCCATTTTTCTATTAGATGTTTCTGACTTTTTCTTATTGGGAAGACTTCCCCTTTCCAGGCCTCAGTTTCCCCATGTGCACCACAGTTACCTACAGGGCTCTCCTGACATGCCATCCTTGTTTCTGAAATCCCTACAGCCTATTTTAAATAATAAAAATGTGGCTTGGGGTTGAATTTTTACATATATTATCTCATTTAAGAAACCAAGGGTTTATTTGGGAATTATAACTGAGATTTCTGGGTTCAGAGAGGTTGATGACCAGTCCAGGGCCACCCAGAGGAGTCATGGGGTTGAGCAGATGCCTAAACTGAGTTCCACTAGGAAGAGTTGGGACTGCAAATCAAAATATGGCAGCAAACAACACTTCCCTTGGGTCAAAGTTGGAAATGATGTTTCTAAATGATAAGGGGAGACAAGGCACTGGAGAGCATGGGGCCTTCTTTACTAAGCTGGCAGAAGTGAAACTATTCATAACTTTTCTTAGGGGCAGTTTGATGATTATGTGCCAAAAGCCTGAAATGCCTGCACATCCTTTGACTCAATGAATTCCCTAGGAATTTGTCCTGAAGCAGTAATTGGTCAAAGATGAGGAATGTGTTTGGTGGTGGGGAAACAAAAATCACACCTAAGTATCCCACTTCAGGAGATGGAATACTACATATGCATATGATAAGAAAGATGTTCTAGGGAATTCCCTGGCAGTCCAGTCGTTAGGACTCTGTGCTTTCTCTGCCAAGGGCCCAGGTTGGATCCCTGATCCCTGGTGGGGAAACTAAGATCCCACAAGCCATGCACAGCGAGGCCAAAAAAAAAAAAAAAAAAAGATGTTCTATAGAAGGATTTCTAATGCTAGGGAAAGATGTTAATAATTCAGTTAAGGTAAGGGGAGGGGAGCGATCCATTATAAAATGATGGATACGGGATGATCTCATTTTTCTAGGGAAAAAATACGTATGAAGGAAATCACTGGGAAAATACAATGATGTATTGAGTGCTTGCTATGGGCCACACACTGTTTTTAGTGCTTTTTATAGCCTCATTTAATTGTCACACAACTCTGAGTAGGTGCTGTTATTATTCCCATATTACAGGTGAAGAAACTGAGGTCAGAGAGGTGAAACGAGCTGCCAGAGGTCATGCAGATGGTGAGTGATGAAGCCAGGATTTGAAGCCATGTGCTGGCTCCAGAGTCACCCAAAATAGTCCCCATGGTCACCTCCATGTTTACATCTGAGGAGTGAGACCAAGATGATCCTTATTCCCTTTATCTGTATTTCCTGATTTTTCTACAATTAATATTTCTTCTACAATTAATATTTTTAAAAGCCCTCTTGTAGTGGTCGGTGCCTTTGAAAGTATGAAAGAGGAGAGAGTTTTGGAGGGGAGGTGTTGTGTAGAGAAAAATCAGGAACGGGATGGGGCTTGGCTCACCTCAAACCCTACCCAAGCCCCAAACCCTCTCTCTTTTCATTCTCAAAAATATCAAGGAGGGGCTTCCCTGGTGGCGCAGTGGTTGAGAGTCCACCTGCTGGTGCAGGGGACGCGGGTTCGTGACCCGGTCCGGGAGGATCCCGCGTGCCACAGAGCGGCTGGGCGCGTGAGCCGTGGCTGCTGAGCCTGCGCTCTTCAGCGGGAGAGGCCACAACAGTGAGAGGCCCGCGTACCGCAAAAAAAAAACCAAAAAATCAAGGAAGTCAAAGGTCTGATATCTGCTGTGTGACCTTGAACTGGTTCCTCACCCTTTTGGAGCCCTTTTCGAAATACGTCACAGGGAAGGTTGGGGGGGTGGGGGAGTAGGGGGGTGCAGAGAGGAGGAAGCTGGCGCCAGAGGTGCAGCAGGGAGGGACAGGTCTAGGGATGGGTCCCCTCCTGTCATCTCCTTTCCCCTGGGGCTTTGAGGAGTGACTTACCCAGTCTCTGAATGTAACAATGGGAAAGTCTGTGCTGCAGTGAGCACTGGACAGCGAGTCCAAAGACCTGGGTTCTGCTCACATCTCACCATTGGTTACCTGTGTCCTAGTCAGTCCCATTTCTGAGCCTTGGCTTTCTCAGCCATTGAAGGGGCAAATGCCTGGCTGGTTGTGACAACGTGAGGAAAGGTGCTTTGTGAGAGGCTAAGCAACTGTGTGCTATGTCATGGGTCAACAAACTACGGCATTACTTCTGTAGTTCCTTTTTAACAGCTTTATTGAGATATAATTCAAATACCACACAATTCACCCACTGAAAATGTACACTTCAGCAAATTTTAGTATATTCACAGTTGTGCAAGCATCACCATGATCAATTTTTCGTCATGCCCCAAAGAGCCCTTTAGTTATCACCCTCCCCCGCCCCAGTCCCCTCAGGCCCAGGCAACAACTCCTCTGCTTTCTGTTTCCAGAGACATTTCATATCCATGAAATCATACATGTGCCATCTTTGTCTGGCTTCCTTCACTTAGCATGTTTTCAAGGCTCATCCGTATTGTAGCATATATCAAACTTTGGTTCCTTTTTATGGCTGAACAATATTTCATTGTATGGTTATACCACATTTTGTTTATCCATTCATCAGTTGATGGACATTTGTGTTTTTCTTCTACTTTTTGGCTGTTATGAATAGGTATAAACTTTTATGTACACATGTGTGGATTTATGTTTTCATTTATTTTGGGTATATACTTAGCAGAATTGCTGGGTTAAATAGTAATTATGTTTAACATTTTGAGGCAACATCTGTTTTTTGTTTTATTTATTTATTTTTGGTTGCGTTCAGTCTTCGTTGAAGACTACTCTTTGTTGCTACTCTTTGTTGCTACTCTTTGTTGCGGTGCACGGGCTTCTCATTGTGGTGGCTCCTCTTGTCGTGGAGCATGGGCTCTAGGCTCATGGGCTTCAGTAGTTGTGGCACACGGGCTCAGTAGTTGTGGCTCGCGGGCTCTAGAGCGCAGGCTCAGTAGTTGTAGCTCGCGGGCTTAGTTGCTCCGCGGCATGTGGGATTTTCCCAGACTAGGGCTTGAATCCGTGTCCCCTACATTGGCAAGTGGACTCTTAACCACTGAGCCACCAGGGAAGTCCCAACATCTGTTTTTATATAGTCCAGGAGTTAAGAATGGTTTTTATGTTCTTATGGTAGGGAAAAAATCAAAAAAAGAATAATATAACGTGAAAACTACACAGAAGTCAAATTTCAGTGTCCACAAAGAAAGTTTCACAGGACAGCTGCTTTCATTCATTTATGTATTGTCTATGGTGCTTTTGCATTACAGTGGCAGAGATGAGGAGTATGACAGACCATTTGGCCTTCAAGCCTAAAGTATTTACTGTCTGGTCGTTTATAGAAAATGTTTGTTGACCCCTGAACTGTGTGTTGGTATTATTAATTATTGTTTGGTGGAGGCAGCTTGAGTATGCTGCCTTGATTGGAATAGGACTCAGGTTGCCAGGTGCTGGCCTATGAGCATAAAGGGATGAGAGCTCCTGTCTAGCCCCATTTTCTGGATTGAGAAACTGAGTCCTGCAGGAGGGCCCAGGCTCATGCAAGCTGAGGGGGAAGTGAGGGCCTAGCTTTCTTTTACTCCTTGGCAGCCTCCTCACCTTCAGCTAAGAACACCCAGTTGTGAATAATTCATGGCTAATGTTTGCAGATCACTCCGTCTTGTCAGAGCACTTTGATCATCATTAATTAGTCAGAACCTGGCTCTGGCTGTTGCCTAATAAAACATAAACATAAGTGGCTTAGATGTCTCCATTCCTAAAACTGAAGGTTCCATCTCCATAGCAAGGCTTTGTACCCGCAGATTCTTTCTCTCTGCCCATCACCTCATCACCTCTCAAAGACCTACTGTTTTGGCCTGAAAGTCAGGTTTCCTGAAGGATGGAGGGCAGTTGCAGGGTTGGAGCCCAGTCCTCATAGCAGAGAAGTCACATCCCCTCTCTGCCCCTCGGTGTCTTTGTTGGGAAGATACGAGTAATGATGCCTATCTCTGGGGTTGTTTGTATTTGTAAAAGTGTTCTGAAAGGAGCCCTCATACACTGCTGGTGGGAAGGTAAAATGGCACAGCCATTGAGGGACCCTCCCAGTTCCTCAAGTGACTAAATGTAGAGTTACCATATGACCCAGCAATACCATTCCTATGTATATACCCCAGAGAAACGAAAACGTGTCCACGCAAAATCTTGTACACAAATGTTCGTAGCAACATTATTCAAAATAGCCAAAGAGCAGAAACAACCCAAATGTCCATCAGCTGATGGATGGACAAATAAAATGTGGCACATCTATACAATGGAATATTATTTGGCCATAAAAAGTAAAGAAGTATTGATACACGCTACAAAATGGATGAAAACATTACATTAAGTGAGAGAAACCAGACACAAAAGGCCACATATTGTATGATTCCATTTATGCAAACTGTCCGGAATAGGCAAATCCATAGAGTCAGAAAGAGATGAGTGGTTGCCAGGGGCTGTGGAGGATATAGAGAGTGACTGTAAATGGACACAAGGTTTCTTTGTGGGGTGATGGAAATGTCCTAAAATTGAACATGGTGATGGTTTCACAACTCTGTGAATATATTAAAAAACATTGAATTGCAGACTTAAAATGGATGAATTTTATGGTACGTAAATTATACCCCAATAACACTTTTTTAAAAGTGCTCTGAAAACTGTAAAGTGATGAGTATGGTGTTACTCACATGCATAATAGATGACCTGTCATAATGGATAGAGCTGAGTATTCTGACCTGTCCGTTTAGGGTAGTTCCTAAGACTTTTGAAATTGGAGACACCTGGATATCTTCCTGTACATTATCTCAGGCAACTCATTTAACTCTGAGGCCATCTGTAGAATTGGGACAGTAATCTCTGTCTCTTAGGACCGTTGTGACAATTAAATGAACACGGCAGGAACATGCTGAGCTTGGTACTTGACACCTAGTAGATGCCTAGCGAATGATGATGACTATTTCCACATTGAGTTACCTGACTCCTCTCAGCCATCCCAGGGAGCGAGTCCGTGCTCTTCCACTTTCCTCAGAATCTACTGTTTCCAAATCTTGCCTCATCATAAGAATTACCAGGAGCATCTTTTAAAAATACAGATTCCAAGGCCCCACTTCAGACCCATTGATAAGAATCTGTATTTTTTTTTTGCGGTATGTGGGTCTCCTGTTGCGGAGCACAGGCTCCGGACGCGCACGCTCCGCGGCCATGGCTCACGGGTCCAGCGCTCCGCAGCACGTGGGATCTTCCCGGACCGGGGCACGAACCCATGTCCCCTGCATCGGCAGGCGGACTCTCAACCACTGCGCCACCAGGGAAGCCCAAGAATCTGTATTTTTAAAAACTCTCCAGATGAGTCCTATAATCAGGTAAATTTGGAAGTAAGGCTGGTCCAACCTGGAAACATTTTGCTTCTTATTTATACCCTTCCACAAACCCTTATTTTCCATTGTTTGCTGTTTCACCCTGACTCGCTTTTCTTTTGCCAAAGATCCCTCTATTTAAGAGCTCATGCTCTTGACTTCAATAATAACGCCAGCATGAGATTTTATAATTTCCTCATACTTTAATTCAGGGCAAAGATTGATAACATTAACAATAACAGCAGTAGTGAACCTACATGTGTTTGGTGCTCTGCAGGGGTTTCCCAGGCCCCTTTATGTCCTCACAGCAGCCTCGTTTGTGGATTTAAATAAGTTAAATAACTTCTCTCTTTGGGCTTCCCTGGTGGTGCAGTGGTTGGGAGTCTGCCTGCCAATGAAGGGAACACGGGTTTGTGCCCCGGTCCGGGAGGATTCCCACGTGCCGCGGAGCGGCTGGGTCCATGGGCCCATGAGCCATGGCCGCTGAGCCTGCGCGTCCAGAGCCTGTACGTCCGGAGCCTGTGCTCCGCAGCGTGAGAGGCCACAGCGGTGAGAGGCCCGCGTACCGCAAAAAAAAAAATAATAATAACTTCTCTCTTTTAGGAAAGTGGCACAGTCAAAATTGAATATATTTATATAAAGCACAAAATTAGGCAAAACTAATCTCTGTTTTTGTTTTTTTTTTTTTGAGGTACGCGGGCCTCTCACTGTTGTGGCCTCTCCTGTTGCGGAGCACAGGCTTCGGACGCGCAGGCTTAGCGGCCATGGCTCACGGGCCTAGCCGCTCCGCGGCATGTGGGATCCTCCTGGACCGGGGCACGAACCCGTGTCCCCTGTATCGCCAGGCGGACTCTCAACCACTGCACCACCAGGGAAGCCCTAATCTCTGTTTTAAAAGTCAAGATAATGATTACCCTTGGGTTGGGGGTTAGGGACTGATGGAGGTCAAAAAGATTCTTCGGGGGCAGGTCATGTTTTGTCCTTTATTCTGGGTGTTGGTAGCACGTGTGTTCATTGTCACTTAGGATCTGCTCACTTTTCTGTATTTGTGTTATACTTCAATGAAAAGTTTAAAAACATAGCAGTACTATATGATCCTAATTTTAAAAATTTGTACGTATACATTTGCACAGAAAAAAGAATAGAAGGAAACTAAATCGAGGGACATTTTATAAAATAATTGGCCTAGATCATAAAAAATGTCAAGAAAGACAAAGAAAAAGCAAAAGGATATGTACTGTGTAGCACAGGGAATTAAACCCATTATCTTGAAATAACCTATAATGGAGTGTAATCTGCAAAAATATTGAATCACTGTGTTGTACACCTGAAACTAACACAATATTATAAATCAAATATACTTCATTTAAGAAAAGAAAGAGAGGGCTTCCCTGGTGGCGCAGTGGTTGAGCGTCCGCCTGCCAATGCAAGGGACACGGGTTCGTGCCCTGGTCTGGGAAGATCCCACATGCCGCGGAGCGGCTAGGCCCGTGAGCCATGGCCGCTGAGCCTGTGCGTCCGGAGCCTGTGCTCCGCAACGGGAGAGGCCACAACAGTGAGAGGCCCGCGTACCGCAAAAAATATATATATATATGGAATATGATCTCATTTTTATAAAACCATACATTATTTGTACGTCTTATAATATATGCAAAGAATATTATAAATCACTAGGCTTGACACTAGTCAGTCAAAGAGGCTTCTAGGGAAGTGGTGTTTGTGTGTGTGTGTGTGTGTGTGTGTGTGTGTATGTGTGTGTGTGTTTTAATAAAACCATGAATTATTTTTCATCCTTACTAAAAACCCTGTGAAGTAGGATGTTGTTAGCTCCACTTTATAGATGGAGGAACTGAAGGTCAGAGTTTGAATCACTTGCTCAAGGTCACACAACCAGTACTCTTCCCACTCAAGCAGGCCTTCCCCAGAGACACTCTGAAGGAATAATCAAGGTGCCTTCGTGATTAATTGGATGGGGGAGGGGACAAGGGTACAAAGAGAGGGATTAAAAATGCCTAGGACACTTTGAGCCTGACCAAGTGAAAAATAATCAGCAAGTCAGGAGGGAGTGCCAGGTTACTGTGGAAAGGTTTAAGCCAAAGGAATGAATACCTAATGATGGAATTTGGTGCCTCAGATGAGGGCTTAGAGGAAAGTCCATAAGTGCACTCCTTGTTAGCTGGCCTTGCCGCTGAGCACCTGAAGCCCCGTAGCAAGTGGACATTTTAAAGAGAAAAAAATTTCAACCTCACACTTCTAGGCAAATGGTTAGTCCTCTGAGTGCTTGGGTCCTTCTGCATCAGCAGCTTGTACTTTCTGTGGCTCTGTGTGGCCTGACTGATCGACCAGGCTTAAAAGGCCTGCTGATGAATTTGAAATCTCAGGCTTCCAGCCTCTATAGGTCATCAGCAAAGACCAAAAGGCCTGGCATGAACGTGAGGTTATTATTCACCTGAGAAGTCGTTATAAACCACAAGAACGCAAGCCCAGCAGGAGGGAACGGCTGCCCAGCTCCCTAGGCACACCATGTCCTCATGCGTCCATCCAGCATGATTCATAATTAAATCTGCAGCAGGCAGGAGGCAAAATAGAATTTCGTGTAAACCTGTGTGGGAGAAGCACTTTGAATACAATTTAATTTTAAAGTTCTAGAGCTCCAGAACTTGAAATGCTTGTGACATTTCAAGTTGAGGTTGTTTCTCCCTACCCTTCACTGGGACCATCTCCGGGGAGGGAGATGACACAAAGGGAAAAAAGTTGTTGGGTCAATAGGTGTATTAGTCAGGGTTCTCTAGAGAAACAGAACCAATAGGATAGGTATAGGTGTATAGAATGAGACTTACGATGAGAGATTGGCTCACATGATTATGGAGGCCAAGAAGTCCCACGATCTGCTGGCTGCAAGCTGGAGGCTCAGGAAAGCCAGAGATGTAGTTCCAGTCCAAACCCAAAGGCCTGAGAAGGGGAGGAGTGGGGAGGGGCAATGGTATAATTCTTAGTCCAAGTCCAAAGGCCGAGAACCAGGAATTCAGGTGTTCAGGGGCAGCAGAAGATGGATGTCCCAGCTCAAGTAGAAAGCAAATTCACTCTTTCTCTGCTTTTTTGTTCTATTTAGGCCCTCAATGGATTTGATAATGTCCACCAGCATTGGTGAAGGCAATCTTTTTTACTCAGTCTACTGATTCAAATGCTAATCTCTTTCAGAAACACCTAGAAGTAATGTTTTACCAGCTATCTGGGCATCCCTTAGCCCAGTCATGTTGATGCAGAATTAACCATCACACTAGGTAAGGTGTAGTTTTGGAAAACTGGCACTGAAGATGCCATATGTTCAGGTCCCATGTATGTTTCTAGTTAAATATATCATAAAAAAAAAAAAGCCAGCATGTGGGCAAAGGATCTAAAGAATTCACAGAAGGAAATTCAAATTGTATGTAACTATATCACAGGCTCACCATGTTGCACAACTGCAGGGCGCGGCACTCCCACAGAATTCTATTCACAGAGATGCACATTGTAATGGTCTGTAAGAGAGGATGCTCAACCTCTCCAAAAGTAAGAGAAATGCTAATTAAAACGATAAGGTAATGATTTTCATTTATTGAATTGGCAAAGCTCAAAGAGTTGCTAAGATCCTATGTTGCTGGGAGTGTAATTTGGTACCACCTCTATGGAGGGTGTAGTGAATACTATGGATTGGCTCTCTCAACCTGGGTCATTTCACCCTCTTCTAGTTGGTGATGTAGGAAAGCTGACTCCTACAGTTCCCAGACTCCCCCGCCCTTAGGGTTCCACCTGCCATGAATGAGAATTTCTGTTACTCCACATCCTGTCAGCATTTGGTGTTATCAGCATTCTGGATTTTGGCCATTCTAATAGGTGTGTAGTGGTATTTCATTGTTGTTTTAACTTGCATTTCCCTCATGACATATGATGTGGAGCATCTTTTCATATGCTTATTTTCTGTCTGTATATCTTCTCAGATCTTTTGCACATTTCTTAATTGGGTTATTCTCTTGTTGAATTTTAAGAGTTCTTTATATATTTTGGATAACAGTCCTTTGTCAGATAAGTCTTTTGCAATACAGTCTGTGACTTGTCTTTTCATTTTCTTGAAGGCGTCTTTCACAGAGCAGAAGTTTTTAATTTTAATAAAGTCCAGCTAATCAGTTCTTTCTTTCATGGATCATGCTTTTGGTATTGTATCTAAAAAGTCATTGCCCAAACCAAGGTCATCTAGATTTTCTCATATGTTATCTTCTACCAGTTTATAGTTTTGCATTTTACCTTAAGGTCTGTGATCCATTTTGAGTTAAATTTTGTGCAGAGTGTAAGGTCTGTGTCTATATTCTTTTCTTTTTTTTTCATGTGGATGTTCAGTTGTTCTAGCATCATTTGTTGAAAAGACTATTGCTTTCTCCATTGTATTGCTTTTGCTCTTTTGTCAAAGGTTGGTTGACTATATTTATGTGGGTGTATTTCTGTGCTGTCTATTCTATTCTGTTGATCTCTTTGTCTATGCTTTTGCTAATACCACGCTGTCTTGATTACTGTAGGTTAATGTTAAGTCTTCAAGTTGGGTAGTGTCAGTCCTCCAACTTTGTTCTTCTCCTTCAATATTGTGTTGGCCATTCTGGGTCCTTCGCCTCTACATATAAACTTTAGAGTCAGTTTGTTAGTATTCACAAAATAACTTGCTGGGACTTTGATTAGGGTTGCATTGAATCAATAGATCAAGTTGGGAAGAACTGACACCTTGACAATATTGAGTCTTCCTATCCATGAACATGGAATTTCTCTCCATTTATTTACTTCTTCTTTGATTTCTTTCATCAGAATTTTGTAGCTTTCCTCTTTTAGACCTTGTATGTATTTTGTTAGATTCATACCTAAGTATTTCGCTTTGGGGATGCTAATGTAAATGGTATTGTGTTTTTAATTTCAAATTCCCCTTGTTCATTGCTGATATATAGGAAAGTGGTTGACTTAAAAATAATAATAACCTTGTGCCCTGCAACCTTGCTATAATCACGTATTATTTCCAGAATTTTTTTCCTTGATTCTTTCTGATTTTCTACATAGATGATAATGTCAGCTGTAAACAAAGACAGTTTTATTTCTTCCTTCCCAATCTGTATCCTTTTTATTTCCTTTTTTTGGTCTTATTGCATTATTTAGGACTTCCAGTATGATGTTGAAAAGCAGTGGTAAGAGGGGACATTTACCTTGTTCCTGATCTTAGTGGGAAAACCTCACGTTTCTTACCATGAAGCATGATGTTAACTTCAGATGATTTGTAGGTATTATTTATTCAGTTGAAAAAGTTCCCCACTATTCCTAGTTTACAGAGAATTTTTCTCATGAATGGGTGTTGAATTTTGTCAAATGCTTTTTCTGCATGTATTGATATTATCACATGATTTTTCTTCTTTAACCTGTGGATGTGATAGATTACATTAATTACTTTTCGAATGTTGAACCAGCCTTGTATACCTGGGATAAATCCCAGTTGGTCATGATGTATAATTTTTATACATTATTGGATTCAATTTGCTAATGTTTTGTTGAGGATTTTTGCGTCTGTGTTCATAAGAGGTGTTGTTCTGTACTTTTCTTGTAATGTCTTTGGTTTTGGCATTAGATTAATGCTGGACTCATAGAATGAGTTAGGAAGTAGTCTCTCTGCTTCTATCTTCTGAAAGAGATTATAGTGAATTGGTATAATTTTTTCCTTAAGTGTCTGGTAGAATTCACTAGTGAATACATCTGGGTCTGATGCTTTCTGTTTTGAAAGGTTATTAATCATTTACTCAATTTCTTTAATTGATATAGTCCTATTCAGATTGTCCACTTCTTCTTGTGTGAGTTTTGACAGATTGTATCTTTCAGGGAATTGGTCCATTTCATCTAGGTTGTCATATTTGTGGGCATAGAGTTGGTTCATAGTATCCCTTGATTATTTTTAATGTCCCAGGGATCTGTAGTGATGTCCCCTCTTTCATTTCTAATATTAGAAATTTGTATCCTCTCTTTTTTTCTTAGTCTAGCTAAAAGTTTATTGATTTTATTGATCTTTTCAAAGAACCAGCTTTTAGTTTTGTTGATTTTCTCTATTGATTTCCAGTTTTCAATTTCATTGATTTCTGCCCTAATTTTTATTATTTCTTTTCCTCTCCTGATTTTGGATTTAACTTTCTCTTAGGGACTTCCCTGGTGGTCCAGTGGTTAAGACCCTGCGCTTCCACTGCAGGGGGCACAGGTTCGATCCCTGGTCGGGGAACTAAGAGCCTGCATGCCTTGTGGCACAGCAAAAAACAAAACAAAACAGTAATTTTCTCTTATTTTTCTTGTTTCCTATGGTAAAAGCTTAGATGATTGAATTTAAATCTTTTTTTCTAACATATGATTCAGTGCTATAAGTTTCCCTTTAAGCACGAATTTTGCTGCATCCCACAAATTTTGATGAGTTGTGTTTCCATTTTCATTTAGTTCAAAATGTTTTAAAATTTATCTTGAATTTTGACCTGTGTGTTATTGAGAAGTGTGTTGTTTTATCTCCAAGTACTTGGGGATTTTCCAGCTGTCTCTCTATTATTGATTTCTTGTTAAATTCCGTGGAGTCTGAAAGCAGACATTGTGTGATTTCTATCCTTTTAATTTTAGTAAGGTGTGTTTTATGGCCCAGAATGTGGTTTGTCTTGGTGAATGTTTCATAGGAGCTTGAGAAGAATATATATTCTGCTGTTGTTGGGTGAAGTAGTCTATAGATATTTATCATATTGATGGTGATTGTTGGTGTTGCTTAGTTTAACTATGTCCTTAGTGAGTTTCTGCCTGCTGGACCTATTTCTGATAGAGGAATGTTGAAGTCTCCAGCTATAATAGTAGATTCATCTATTTCTCTTTACATTTCTATCAGTTTTTGCCTCACATATTTTGATGCTCTGTTGTTAGGATCTATATGGTAAGGATTGTTATATCTTCTTGGAGAATTGATCCCTTTATCATTATGCAATGCCCCTCTTTATCTCTGATAACTTTCCTTGCTCTGAAGTCCAAAATCAATATAGCTACCCCTGCTTTCTTTTGATTACTGTTAGTATGGTATATCTTTCTCCATCCATTTACTTTTTTAAAATTAATTTTTATTTTTGGCTGCGTTGTGTCTTCGTTGCTGCACACGGGCTTTCTCTAGTTGTGGCGAGCTGGGGCTACTCTTCATTGCGGTGCTTGGGCTTCTCATTGCGGTGGCTTCTTGTTGCGGAGCACGGGCTCTAGGTGCGCAGGCTTCAGTAGTTGTGGCATGTGGGCTCAGTAGTTGTGGCGCATGGGCTTAGTTGCCCCGCGGCATGTGGGATCTTCCCAGACCAGGGATTGAAACCGTGTCCCCTGCATTGGCAGACGTATTCCTAACCACTGTGCCACCAGGAAGTCCCTCAAACTATGTTTTTGCCTTCTAGTTTGAGACTATATATATATATATATATATATATATATATATATATAGACATGATGTATTGGGTAGAAGGAACTCCTGTAAATAGGCTATGAGGTGGTAGGGTGTGGGGTTTGGAGAAGCATTCTGTCCTAGTCCCATGATTAGGTCTTAGTCTTTTCATGAGCCAGTACCTCTGGACTGTGAACTTCAAGTGCTTCTCAGTTGTTCCCCCCTTAGTTGGGGACATGACGGCTAGGGTGGACTGGAGTTGGGCATTTCCCTTCTCCCACGTGGAAAGCTGGAACTGGCTGGAGTCGTATATTTATTTTTTAATCATAATACTTTCTAAAAATAACCCTCAACACCCCTCCCCCCACCCCAAATTTGGAGAGTCCTTTCCTCTTTTCTTATTTTCCTCTCTCTCTCACTGTCTTCTCCATGAGAATCAGCTCAGGGGCTTTGGCAGGGTTGTGGTTGGACTGACCTCAATTTCTCTCTCCTGAAGTTTCTGTGAAATGAGAGGAAAAGGCCTCAGCAAATCCCCCAGCACTGGTTTGTGAGAGAAAAGCGTATTAGTCAGGCTTTCTCAGGCATCAAGGCAGAATCCTGCATGCCCGGGTGAGTGTGTGGGAGCAGTGAGGGTTTCTTGCCAGGATGGATGGGGAGTTGTGGCAGAGCCAGAAACTGCTCCCCAGGCTAGGGTATCCCGCAGGCAGCATGGAGCACTGAGCTCCACTGCAGCATCACCGGGGACGTCTGAGCACAGCTGCCCAGCCTTCTTCTCTGGTGTTTGTGCTTCCTCAGGGAGCCAGTGAGATTGCTCCTCTTCTCCTCAGTCACATCAGTTCTGAGAGGATCTCAACCCACTGTCTGAGCTGCCGTGTTGTCTCATGACCCCACCATGACCACTCAGGCCATGACTGACTGAACCGGGAATGGACAACAGATCCAGGGGGACACCAGCTGGGTCAAACCACTCATACTCCCTGTCCTGGAAATTTAGGACCTGGAGATAAAGTCAATTAGATGACAACGTAACATGCATGAAAGGAAAGGTTGTGGAGTGTCGGAGCTTCGGAGGCCATGGCGGGTAAGGTGAGGGAGAGGGAAGGGGTGGCCAGAGGAGAGGCAGACATGAGAGACCCTGGTAGCCCTGGGGGCACAACTTTGGTTCTTGACTTCCTGGTTCTGGTTCCTTATAGCCAGCCTTGTCATCTTCTCTCATTGGACTCCCCGGAGTAAAGCCTCTCTTTATCTGAGCTGACTTTGATTTCATCAGACTGTACTGTTCTCTTCCCCTCCTTATGGCAGACATCTACAGACACTGGGTCACTCCTCTTTCCGTGAAGGTTTTTAACTTCTGGATCACTGTCCTTCTGTCCAACACCAAAAATCATAATTTTTTAATCATTCCAGTATTAACCATGAAGATGACCCTTGAAAACATCATGCTAAGTGAAAAAAGCCGGTCACAGAGGACCGCATATTATAAAATTCCAGGGATATAAAATGTCCAGAGACAAATCCATAGATACTGTAAGTAGAGTAGTGGCTGCCTCGGGCTGGGGAATGTGGGGAGATAGGAATTGATAGTAAAGGGGTATGGGTTTCTTTGGGGAGTAATAAAAATGTTTGAAAATTGATTTTAGTGATGGATTGGCACAACTCTGTAAATATGCTAAAAACCATTGAATTGTACACTTTCAACGGATGAATTATACGATATGTGAAGTATATCTCAGTAAAGCTGTTTTTAAAAACTGCTCAGTTCCCTGATCTTTTTTTCCCCAATAAACTTTTCTTCTACCTCACCTCAGCCACTCACTCCCATGGCCATAGCCTTGACCTTATCCTTCCAATAGTTTCAGCCCCTCCATAATCTCAGTTTCAAGCATCCTGCTTGCTAATTTCCACCTCTAACTCCAGCCCACTCTTCTACTATTCCAACTCCAGCAATTCTTTGACCCTTTTGGAAACTGCCATCCATTTATCCCACCACCTTTCCATTGTCTCTTACCCTTATCATTTCCTCACTTCCTTCTTTGTGTGGCTTAAATTCCATGGTCCAGCATTACTGTCATTCTTTTATGTACATCCTCAACTTCTTTGCCCCTCTGCTGTATTCACTTGGAAAAAAAAATTGTTAAATCCAACTCTTTGACCCTGCAACTGCACCCACGCAGCTGAATAGGGCTGAGGAAAACTCAAAAACTTGTCTTGTTTCAAATGCCTGACCATTAACTTCAGATGGACCCCCCCGAGGGTCACTTGGCAATCTTCCTGTATTTCTTAGACCATTCATCCTCCCACTCTCCTAGAAGGTTATTTCACACCTTTTTCCTTTCTCGTCTTTTTTTTTTTAATATAAATTTATTTATTTTATTTGTTTTGGCTGCATTGGGTCTTCGTTGCTGCATGCAGGCTTTCTCTAGTTGTGGCGAGCGGGAGCTACTCTTCGTTGCGGTGTGTGGGCTTCTCATTGCCTCGGCTTCTCTTGTTGCGGAGCATGGGCTCTACGCACGCGGGCTCAGTAGTTGTGGCTTGTGGGCTCTAGAGCGCAGGCTCAGCAGTTGTGGCGCGTGGGCTTAGTTGCTCCGTGGCATGTGGGATCTTACCGGACCAGGGCTCAAACCCGTGTCTCCTGCATTGGCAGGCGGATTCTTAACCACTGCACCACCAGGGAAGCCCCTTCCTTTCTCTTCTAATTTACAACACTTCCTCTGCCCCCTGTGTTCACTTTCAGCTGATGACTTCATTAGACGAGAACTTCCACAAGCTCCCACACCCTCACGCACCTACTTTCCAGCATCTATGCCCCTGTGCCCTGCCTTCATTCCTGTAACAATGCCTGTTCTGTCTATGCTCCTTTTTGAAGGCCAACCCCTTACTTAACGCTAGATCCCAGCCCTTCTTTCCCACTCAGGCCGTTGTGTTCACAATGCTTCCCCTAACTTGCTCCTGCATCGTCAGTCTGCTCCATCCACTGAATTTTCCCAGAAACCTTCAGTCTTGCTGTAATGTGTCAGTGTTAAAAAAAAATTAAAACCTATCTTGGGGCTGGATAGATAGATAGATGGACATATATGTGATAAAGCAAGTATAGGAAAATGTTAGCAGGAGAATCCAGGTGGTGGGTCTATGTGTTCAATGTATAAAATTCTTTCAACTTTTTGGTGTGTTTGAAATTTTTCATTAATAAAATGTTGGGAAAAAATTCCTATCTTGACCCTACGTCTCCCTCTTGCTTTTATCTCATTTCTCTGCTCCCTTTCCCAGCAGAACTCCTGAAAAGCTTGTCTGAACATGTGTCACCGTGTGTCTCATCTTTTCTTTTACCAACTGCAATCAAGCTTTTGCCCCAGCGGTTCACCAGAATGTGTCTTATAAAGCTCACCAGTGATTTCCACTGTAGGAAATGGAGTGGCCGTTTATCAGTGCTAATCTTGCTCAGCCTATCAGCTGCAGAATTTGACTCCATTAAGTTACTCCTTGCTCCTTACAAAACTTTCTTTCCCTAATTCCAGAATGGCACTCTCTCCTCCATTTTCTCTTATCTCCTTAGTTGACTTTGTTGGTCTCTCATCTGTCCAGCCTCTTAAGGTTGAAATGCATCAGGACTTAGTTCTTAAAACGTTTTCTCTATCTACACTCCCTCTCTTGTTTATCTCCTGCAATTTCATGGATCCGATTACTATAGGATTATTCCCAAATTTATACTATCCCTAGCCTGAACCCATCTCCTCTATTCCAGACTCATTTATCCAACTGCCTACTCGACATCTCTGCCCAGATGTCTAAGAGGTATCTCAGACTTAATGTGCCCACAAACTAATTCCTCGTTGTAGTAGTTGTTATAATAATAGTCCCAGTGAATCACACCTCACTTGTGTCTGTGCCTGTTTGCAGTGTGAGCATTAATTTCTTCACACACACTCCCCACCCCTGAACCTGGGCTGGCCTTGTATCTTGGCTTTGATCAGTAGAAAGTGATGGAGTATGAATTCCAGAACCTAAGCCGTAAGAGGCTTTGCGGCTTTTACTCTCCCATTCTGGAACACTGAGGCCACCATGGCAAAGAAGTCCAGGCTAGCCTCACTAAAAATGAGAGCCCATGTGGAGAGCCGAGTGAGGCACCCCAGCCAGCAGCTGGTCCTGGCTCCAGCCATATAGAGGAGGCCGTCTTGGACCTTCCAGCCCCAAATGGGCTATCAGATAACTCAACCACGTGACTGATCCCAGGCAAGATTAGCAGAAGAACTGCCAGATTGCCAACCCATGTAGTCAAGAGAAATCATAAATTGCTGTTAAACTACTAAGTTTGCGCTTTTTTTTTTTTGCTGCAATAGATAACTGAAACACCGCTCTTGCCACTATACCTTCCCCTTCACAGCCTTCATCTCTGTAAATGTCACCTCCATTCTTCCAATTGCTCATGCCAAAAAACTTGGAGTTCCTTGACTCCTCCCTTTTTCTCATCTAATCCTTCAGCAAATTATATATCATTTTACCATGTATCCAGATGCCTATACTTACCACCTCCATTGCTACCACACTGCGCCAAACTGCATCATCGCTTGCCTGGATTACTGCAGGGGCCTCCACCTTGGTCTCTCTGCTTCCATCCTGGCTCCCCTCCACTGTGTTCTCCAGCCAGCAGTGAGCGATCCTTTTAGAGTTTAAGTCAAATCCTATCACTCCTCTGCTCAAAGGACTCCAGGGACTTCACACTTCACTCAGAGTAAAAGTTAAAATCTTTACTGTGGCCTCAAGACCCCACATGATTTGGCCCTCTCCTCTCTCCCCCTTGTTCACCCTGTTTCAGCCACTGTAGCCTCTTTTCTGTCCCTTAAATAAACTAATTGGCTTCTTATCTCAAGCCCTTTGTACTTACTCTCCTCTCTGTGTAAATAGTCTTCCCCAGAGACTCACATAACTCACTTCATGTGTCTGCTCAGATGTCACTTCATTGAAGAAGCCTTCCCTGGTCATCTAGAGCCCACTACTCCATCCCCACCCAAACCCCAAGCTCCATCAATTTCTAGCTCTCTTACCCTGTTTTGGACTCCTCCACAGCAGTCAACACCACCTGACATATTACATTTTTCTTTGTTTGTTTTTTATCTGTTTTATCCCATTAAAATATAAACTCCATGAGGACAGGGACTTCATCTAGTTATTCACTCCAGGGTCTCCGGTGCTTATTACCTATCAAATAGAATGTATTCGATATAGTTTTGCTGAATGAATGAAAGCAGAAGTGTATTGTATTAGTTTTCTGTTGCTTCTGTAACAAATTACTACAAACTTGGTGACTTAGAACAAATTTATTATTTTATAGTTCAGGAGATCAGAAGTCCAAAAAAAAACATGTCTCACCTGGCTAAAAGCAAGGTGTTGGCAGGGCTGCATTCTTGCCAGCGAAGCTGTCAGGGAGAACTCATCTCCTTACTTTGTCCAGCTTCTAGAGGCTGCCCACATTCTTTGCATGATGACTCCCTTCCATTCTCAAATCCAGCAATGATTGATTGAGTCTTCCTCACAGGGCATCATTCTGATGGCTTCTATCATCACATCTCCTTCCCCATCTCAGGCCCTCCCTCTTTCATGAATAAAGACCTTTGTGATTACATTGGGCTGACCCAGATAATCTAGGATAATCTTACCTTCTTAATATCCTTAATTTCATCACATCTGCAAAGTCCCTTTTGCCTTGAAAAGTAACATAGTCACAGGTTCCAGGGATTAGGATGTAAACATCTTTGGAGGGGTGATTATCTTGCCTACCACAGGTATTTACCAAGAAACTAATGAAGCTTAAATTCAAGCCCACTAACACAAGCCCCTCCTAAGACCCAGGAAAGGGCCCTAGTGATCTCTGTTCACATGGTCATATGTTTTTTTGAAAATTTACAAAAGTAAGATATTTTAACTGTAATTGGTTAAGTTTTCTGTTTCTTTCCACTCTGACTTCACCTCTGTTGTACTGTTGCTCCTGTTGGGTGGCATTGGCATAGACCTGGGCATCTGGGGGATATAGTCACTAAGAGGAAGTTGAGTTGGGTTTACTGAGATATGTTTATGTGGTTTGTAGTAACTTCCGTGTATAGTTAAGTTAGTGTTAGCCTTCCTGGTACAGTAGTGGTTTCCAGAAATACTACAGCTGTCCAATGTTGTAATGTAAGGTCGCAAGGCCAGAGGTTCTATTGCGATATGAGCAAATCCTATGGCATCTGGCACTGGAAGTATGTGGTGGTAGAGAAAACAAGATTTCAAATGTAGAGAAGCAGAAGCTAGCCTGTGGGAAATTCTTCCATTCATCAGACGTATAAAATGGTAAGCAGACAATTTTAGTTCTCATCACTGTGTAGCCAAAACAGAAGTGCTTTCCTGTCAAGAATATACTCAGTAACGCAATATGTAGTAGATCATTTGGAAAGATGTTCACAGTAATTCTTCGTGTCACTGCACAAATGCCTTTTGCAGTGTGACATTGTTGCTCTTTCCAAGATGTGGAGTCTGTCCCCATCTCTTGTCTGGGGCTGGCCTTGTGACTTGCTCTGACCTATAGAATGTGGCAGAAATGATGTGGGAGTTTCAAGCCTAGACCTCAAGAGGCCTTGCAGCTTCTGCTCTCAGCGTTTACCATATAAAGAAGCTCTCCCATTGCTGTATAAAGAAGCCCAGGGCTTCCCTGATGGCGCAGTGGTTGAGAGCCCGCCTGCCGATGCAGGGGACACGGGTTCGTGCCCCGGTCCGAGAAGATCCCACGTGCCGCGGAGCAGCTAGGCCCGTGAGCCATGGCCGCTGAGCCTGCGCGTCCGGAGCCTGTGCTCTGCAACGGGAGAGGCCACAACAGTGAGAGGCCCGCGTACCGCAAAAAAAAAAAAAAAAAAAAAAAAAGAAGCCCAAACCAGCTTTCCTGAGGATAAGAGACCCCATGGAGAGAGGAACCCAACAACCAAGAGCCAACACCAACCACCAGACATAAGAGTGAGGCCATCTCAGTCCATCCAGCCTCAGTCCAGCCACAAGATGACTATCACTGCATGACTGATCCCTAGCAGAAGAACCATCCACCTGATCCTGGTCTATATTGCTGACCCACAGAAACATAAGTGAATAAAATATTTGTTGTTTTAAGAACTGGATTTTGGGGCAGTTTGTTACACAATAATAATTAACTGATACACAGCATATACATACAAATACACCATACATTTCTCTTCTATATGAGGATCTGGTGAAATAAAATTTATCAGAGTTTCTGTGTTTAAATCTCTTGCTGTTTGACATAATAGACAGACATTGATGAAAATAACCTAAAATTTATAACATGCATACGAGGACATCAGTGTTCAACTGGTTAATGAGTATAATCAATTCAAAGATTAGTCACTAAGCGTGGGCTGCAGCAGGTCAGTGGCCAGGGCAGCCTCCATGGCTATTTACAGATTTTCTTCAGGACAAATGATGTGAGGGTTGGTACATTAGTGGGGGAAGACAAAAATGGAAATAAATACTATGAAGACAGCAAGCAGTTTTTTGGCTATCACCAGTGGGTTATATATACTACTGAAGTGAATGGCAAAAACACATTCTGGGATGTGGATGGAAGCATGGTGCCCCCTGAATGGCATCATTGACTTCACTGTATGACTCATGATCCTCCAACAAGAAAATCACCTATTGCTTGTACATTCATTTGGACAAACCATAAATTCAACATGAGTGGCACTCCACAACAATATATACCTTATTCCACCACTAGAAAGAAGATTCAGGAGTGGGTCCCACCTTTGATACCTTACAAGTAAAGACAATGAAAAACAATTTAAACATGTAAAATATGGGGCTTTTTGTGTAATTGCACCGTTACTGCTTACTATTAACTTGATTAAAATTGTTTGATTGAAAAAAAAGAAAAAGATTAGTCACTGCACAAGAAAATGCAAAGTGCCCTGAAATTATTCAGCTTACATATGAAAGAAATCTGGTAGGCGTTTTCCCAAGTTTGACAATCTAAAATTTTACTCATTTTTTAAAATTAATTAATTAATTAATTAATTTTTGACTGTGTTGGGTCTTCGTTGCCGTGCGTGGGCCTTCTCTAGTTGTGGTGAGCAGGGGCTACTCTTCCGTTGCAGTGTGCAGGCTTCTCATTGCAGTGGCTTGTCTTGTTGTGGAGCACAGGCTCTAGGCGTGTGGGCTTCAGTAGTTGTGGCACGTGGGCTCAGTAGTTGTGGCTCATAGGCTCTAGAGCACAGGCTCAGTAGCTGTGGCGCACGGGCTTAGTTGCTCCACGGCATGTGGGATCTTCCCGGACCAGGGCTTGAACCCCTGTCCCCTGCATTGGCAGGCGGATTCTCAGCCACTGTGCCACCGGGGAAGCTCTAAAATTTTACTCATTTTTTAATTATAAAAATACATTAAAGGGCTTCCCCGGTGGCACAGTGGTTGAGAGTCCGCCTGCCGATGCAGGGGACATGGGTTCGTGCCCCGGTCCGGGAAGATCCCACATGCCGCGGAGTGGCTGGACACGTGAGCCATGGCCGCTGAGCCTGTGCGTCCGAAACCTGTGCTCTGCAACGGGAGAGGCTGCAGCAGTGAGAGGCCCGCGTAACACCAAAAAAAAAAAAAAAAAAACATTAAAAATTTTTAATATATGTAAAAGAATAAAACTTCACTCATCAAAAATGAGAAGGAAACTCAACAGGGAATATTATAAAATCATTGTCATATGAAGAGATGACTGAAGAGTTTGTAGCCAAAAAATGCATGAAAAAAGGTATCAGAGAAAGGTGTTGACACCATCAATTAATAAAAATAATATTTTCTGAATGTTTGTGATGTTTGTGGTATTTATCACTTTTTTTAAATTTGTGGTTTGTAGTGATTTATTTTCTTATTCTAAATAAATACTAATTTAGGTATCTAATTATTTTACTTGAAGTTTTGTGAGGTTTTTTTTCCTTAAGGGCACCTCCCCAGTTGTACCTTGTTCAGCCCCCTGAAACGTGGATCTGCCTGTGAATGAATGAATGAGCCCAAGTTCTAGTCCACAGAAATTTATGCAGCAAGAACCCCAGGGCCTCTTCCTCAGCAGGAAGCTCCGGATGTGATAGTCTGAGTCACTCCTGTGTACCTGGCATGCCCACAGGAGAGACAGATGATAAACACAAATGTGAGGCCTTTCGAATGTCAATGTTACCCAAAGTGCAGCTTGAAAGGAACTTTCAGACACTACCTCCATGTCAGAGATTAGTTGGCCTGAGATTTTGGGGCAGGGAGCAAAGAACCAGAGAGTCCCCAAGACCTATTTGCATCAGGAGAGAGGAGTGGAGGAAAGGGAGCAACTTGGGATGGGCTGAGCCAACTGTGCAGCTTGGTTAAATATCTATTGAGCATCTGCTACATGCCAGGCACTGTTCCATAGTCTGGAACAAAATACTCAAAAATCTCTGCCCTCCTTGTGCTGACATGGCAGGGGTGGGGATGGCAGTGTAGGAGGAAGGAAGAACAATAAACATTTTTAAAACTGTATATAGGGGACATGCCTGATGGCGCAGTGGTTAAGGCTCTGCGCTCCCAGTGCAGGCGGCCCAGGTTCGATCCCTGGCCATGGAACTAGATCCCGCATGCTGCAACTAAGAGTTTGCATGCCACAACTAAGGAACCTATGTGCCGCAACTAAGGGGCCCACCTGCCACAACTAAGACACAGTGCAATGAAATAAATAAATTTTAAAAATAAAAATAAATAAAAAGATACATTAGAAAGTGGTAAGTGCAAAGGTAAAAAGTAAAGCAGGGTGAGGGAGTTGGAAAGTAGTGTGTGATGGGGGTGCAGCTTTCAATAGGGAATCAGGGAAGGCCTCAGTGGAAGTTGAGCTAAGATTTGAAGGACATGAGGGAGGGAGCCCTGTGGCTATCTGAGGGAGAAATGTGATCTGTGACAGGCAGAGGGAGCGGCATGGCCAAAGGTCCTGTGGCAGGAGTATACTTGCAAGCTTGAGGAACAGTTTCAAGGCCTGGCTGCTAAAAGGAATGAATGAGGTGGAAGTAGGAGAAGAAATCTGAGAGATAATGGGGGTCAGAGCTCATGGAGCCTTGTAATCATTTGCAGGGACTGAGGAGGATGGACACTATAGTAGGGTTTTGAGCAGAGGAGCAGTGATGTCATCTGGCTGCCGTGGAGAGAACAAATTGGGGACAAAGGCAGAAACAGGGAGCCAGTGGAGACCATTGCCATAATCCAGGGTGAAAGGGGGTCAGATTCTAGATATATTTTGAAGGTAAAACCAACAGGATTTGCTGGATTGATATGTGAGAGAAAGAAAAGAGGGGAAAAGGATCACCTCAAAGTTTATGGCCTGAGCACCTGCACTGAATTGCCGTTACTAAATGGGGAGGATTGCAGCGGGAGCAGAACGAAGCCTAACAACTCTGGAATCGCTAGGATGAGCTACAAGGGCCAGAGGGGGTTCTACCTCAAAGGTAACTGGGCCTCTGGTATGCCAGGTTCTGACTTAATCTGCGGTGCAGTTAACAGCCCCTGAACACAGAACAGGTGACCCCTGCTTGGGAAACCATTTCCACCTCATTCACATACTTGTAGTTGGTAAGTGAACCCACTGCCAGCACATTTTTCAGCTGTTCCTTAAAATGGGTTGTTCTTGAGCATTTTCACTTGTAAAAGGTTGAATTGGACATGGGCAAAGATTGCCTTAAAATAAGTAATGCCACATAAAAAATGAAGCGTGAGAATTGAAAACATATGTCCACCTAAAAACGTCTCTCTATATATCCATAGCAGTATTAGTCACAATAGCCAAAAAGTATCCATCAACTGATGAATGGATAAACAAAATGTGGTGTATCCATACAATGGAGTATTACTTGAAAATAAAAAGAAATGAAGTACTGGCATATGCTATAACATGGATATACCTTGAAAACATTATTCAAAGTGAAATAAACCAGTTACTAAAGACCATATATTATATAATTCCATTTATATGAAATATCCAGGATAGGCAAATCTGTAGAGACAGGCAGATTGATGGTTGCCCGGTAGTCGGGAGTTTGGGAGAAAATGAGGAATAACTACTGATGTGTTCAGAGCTTCTTTTTGGGGGTGATGAAAATGTTCTAAAATTGATTATGGTGATTATTCAAGTCTGAGACTATACAAAATATATTGAATTGTGTACTTCATTAATTTATTTTTAAACCTTTTCTTTTATTTTATTGGCTGTGCCTCATGGCTTGCGGGATCCTAGTTCCCGGACCAGAGATTGAACCTGGGCCCTGGCAGTGAAAGTGCAGAGTCCCAACCACTGGACCACCAGGGAATTTCCTGAATTGTGCACTTTAAATTGGGGAATTGTATGGTAGATGAATTACATCTCAAAGCTGTTATTTTTTAAAAGCTTTTTTGAAAATGCCCACACTAATTTCCCTAAGGGAGCTGTTACTGCAGACCACCTCTTGTGAGCAAATGTCACGGCCTGACACTGAGACTAATCAGACCACACAGACTCCAGCCAATCACACTTGGCAATGCTCCGTCACGCGCTGGTCACAGGGAACTGTCAGTACTTAATACTGATCATGGGAGTTTGGGCTGACAAAGCTAATTAATTACCCATAGCATGTACAGCGGTGGTTAAGGGCACAGGCTCTGCAATGGGACAAACTGATTTTGAACCCCCGCTCTGTCTTATGACCATTGGCAAGTTAGCCTCTCTCAGCCTCAGTCTCCTCATCTGTAAATAAGAGATGATAATATCTACCCCATAGGGAGGTTAAGAGGATTAAATGTAATACTTTTATAGAGCAATTAGTACGGTGCCTAGAACTCAGTAAAGGATCAGTAAATGGTAGCTGGAATTATTGTTAATAATGTGTAAAGAGCACTGAGCACAGGGCCTGGCATATAGAAAGCGCTCAAAACACAGAATTTTTTTTTTTAATTACCTTTTTTATTTATTTATTTTGGCTGTGTTGGGCCTTTGTTGCTGTGCGCGGGCTTTCTTTAGTTGTGGTGAGTGGGGGCTACTCTTCGTTGTTGTTCACGGGTTTCTCAGTGCAGTGGCTTCTCTTGTGGAGCACGGGCTCTAGGCGCACGGGCTTCAGTAGTTGTGGCACACGGGCTCAGTAGTTGTGGCTCGCAGGCTCTACAGCACAGGCTCAGTAGTTGTGGTGCACGGGCTGAGCTGCTCCGCGGCATGTGGGATCTTCCCAGGCCAGGGCTCGAACCCCTGTCCCCTGCATTGGCAGGTGGGTTCTTTTTTTTTGCGGTACACGGGCCTCTCACTGCTGTGGCCTCTCCTGTCGCGGAGCACAGCCTCCAGACGCTCGGGCTCAGTGGCCATGGCTCACAGGCCCAGCCACTCCGCGGCATGTGGGATCCCCCCAGATCGGGGCACGAACCTGCGTCCCCTGCATCGGCAGGCGGACCCTCAACCACTGCGCCACCAGGGAAACCCGGCAGGTGGGTTCTTAACCACTGCTCCACTAAGGAAGTCCCAGAATGATTAAAGTCATACTTTTCACAGGAAAAAATGTTTATGAGACAGAATAAACTTTACAGATAAGGATAGAAAATTTGAATTCTGTTGCTTAAGGACAAGAGTAGGTGACTTTGGGAGACTGCTACGTGCCCCCCCACCTGGCTCCTCTGTAGCAAATACTCACACAGCCTAAAGCAGTGGCTTTGCCCTTGAGCCTCTTTGCCACCCCCCCACCCTGAGTCACTAATGAGCAAATCCAAGCTTCCGGAGAACATTCAGCTAAGAAACTGGAGTTTTTGATGAGGACCCCAGACAGGAAATGCCATTGCCCCTCCAAAGCATATTCTAAGACAGGGAACTAGAAGAGGAACTCAAAGCAGAAAATAACTGCAATTGATTATCCCAGGAATGCAGGGGCATTTCAACAGCAAAAAAAATCGATTTATGTAGTATACCACACTGTGTGGTTAAAGGAGAAAAATGTGATCATCTCAATACCGGCATGAAAAAGTAGGCGATAAAACTCATACTTATTTATGATTAAACAGTAGTAAACCAGAACTAAAGGGAAATTCCTGTTCTTGATATATCTCCCCATATGAAACAAAACTTTTTTTAAAAATTTATTTATTATTTATTTTTGGCTGTATTGGGTCTTTGTTTCTGTGCACGGGCTTTCTTTAGTTGTGGCGAGCGGGGGCTACTCTTCGTTGCGGTGCACGGGTTTCTCATTGCGGTGGTTTCTCTTATTGCAGAGCATGGGCTCTAGGTGAGCAGGCTCAGTAGTTGTGGCACACAGGCTTAGTTGCTCCGCAGCATGTGGGATCTTCCCGGACCAGGGCTCAAACCTGTGCCCCCTGCATGGGCAGGCAGATTCTTAACCTCTGTGCCACCAGGGAAGTCCTGAAACAAAACTTAATAGTGAAACAATAGGACTATTCCCAAACCAGGAACAAGGCAAGGATGCTATCATTCTTACTATTTGATATTATAACGGTAGCAACTGATTTTCAACAAAGGTCCCAAGACCACTCAATGGGGAAAGAATAGTCTTTTCCACAAATGGTACTGGGACAACAGAATATCTAAAAGAATGAAGCTGAACTCTTAGCTCACACCATCTACAGAAACGAAATCAAAATGGATTGAAAACCTAAATGTAAGCGCTAAAACTGTAAAACTCTTAGAAGAAAACATAGGTGTAAATCTTCATGACCTTGGATTAGGCAACAATTTCTTAGATATGACACCAAAGGCATCGGCAACCAAAGAAAAAAATAGATAAATTGGACTTCATCAAAATAAAAACTTTTGTGCTTTAAAGGACATTGTGAAAGCGAAAAGACATCCCACGGAATGGGAGAAAATATTTGAACATCATATATCTGATTAGGGTCTAGAATATATAAAGAATTCTTACAACTCAACAATAAAAAGACAAATACCCATTTTAAAAATGGACCAAGGGGGGCTTCCCTGGTGGTACAGTGGTTGAGAGTCTGCCTGCCGATGCAGGGGACCACGGGTTCGTGCCCCGGTTCGGGAGGATCCCACATGCCGTGGAGCGGCTGGGCCCGTGAGCCATGGCCGCTGAGCCTGCGCATCCGGAGCCTGTGCTCCGCAGCGGGAGAGGCCACAACAGCGAGAGGCCCGCATACACCACCCCCTAAAAAAAAAGGACAAAGGGGCTTCCCTGGTGGCACAGTGGTTAAGAATCCACCTGTCAATGCAGGGGACACGGGTTCGAGCCCTGGTCCAGGAAGATCCCACATGCCGCGGAGCAACTAAGCCCATGCGCCACAACTACTGAGCCTGAGCTCTAGAGCCCACGAGCCACAACTACTGACCCCACGTGCCACAACTACTGAAGCCCGCGTGCCTAGAGCCCATGCTCTGCAACAAGAGAAGCCACGACAGTGAGAGGTCCGCGCACCACAACAAAGAGTAGCCCCTACTCACCACAACTGGAGAAAGCCAGCACACAGCAACGAAGACCCAACACAGCCAAAAAAACCCAAAAAACAAATAAATTTACATAAATAAATAAATAAACCAATGAGCAAGTATTACTAAAAAAAAAAAAAATGGACAAAGGATT
This sequence comes from Monodon monoceros, assembly GCF_005190385.1. NCBI lineage: Eukaryota > Metazoa > Chordata > Mammalia > Artiodactyla > Monodontidae > Monodon > Monodon monoceros. The sequence continues at coordinate 17,919,855 of NW_021703766.1, read as the reverse complement.
CAAACAGACTTTTCTCCGAAGAAGACCTGCAAATGGACAACAAGCCCATGAAAAGGTGCTCAACATCACTAGACATTAAGGAAATGCAGATCAAAATCACGAGATACTACTTCACGCACACTAGGATGGCTATTTTTTTAAATGGCTAATTTTTTTAAAATGGAAAATAACAAGTGTTGGCAAAGATATGGAGAAATTGGAAACTTCACTCATTGCTGGCAGAAATGTGAAATAGTCCAGCCATTGTGGAAAACGTTTTGGCAATTCATCAAAAAATTAAACATAGAATTACCATATAACCCAGCAGTTCCATTCTGAGGTACATATCTAAGAGAACTGAAAATGTGTTTGTACAAAAACTCATGCATGAATGTTCATAGCAGCATTATTCATAGTAGCCCAAAAGCAGAAACAACACAGATGTCCATCAACTGATGAATGGCTAAACAAATGGTATATTATTCAGCCAAAAAACGGAATGACATCCTGATACATGCTACAGTGTGAATGACCTTTGAAAACATTATGCTAAGTTTAAGAAGCCAGACACTACTACTGAAGCCCGCACACCTAGAGCCTGTGCTCCGCAACAAGGGAAGCCACTGCAATGAGAAGCCCATGCACTGCAATGAAGAGTAGCCCCCGCTCGCCGCAACTAGAGAAAGCCTGCACACAGCAACAAATATCCAACTCAGCCAAAAATATAAATAAATAAAATTTTTTTAAATGGTGAATTTTATGGTATGTGAATTATATATCAATTAAACCAACTCTGCGAGTAGTTAAAAAACTGAAATTGAAAAATCCAGTCCCAGCAATTCCACTTCTTGGTACACAACCTAGAGACACACACACTCCCTATGCACCAGGAATACATATAAGGATGGTTACTTCAGTGGATTAAAAATGGCCACAAATTCTCTGCAGTCCCTCCTTTCAAAATGTGGGGTCTCTTTACCCACCCTTTGAATTTGAACTGGTCTCTTGACTCACTTTAACCAATAGAATGCAACACAAGTGACTATTGCCAAGTTTTGAGTGAGGCCTCAGGAGACCTCCTGCACTTACTTTCTTGGAACATTTCCACCGTCATATGACAAAGTTCAGCTGGAAAAAGAGGGCCAGACATCACAACTGAGGCTCCAGACATGTGAGTGAGGCCATCGTGGGCCATCCCACCAAGCTGCCAACTGACTACAGCCACTAAGTGAGTCCAGGTAAGATCAGAAGAACCATCTTGTCAACCCACGGAATCGTGAGAAATAACAAACTGTTGTTGCTTTAAGCCACAACGTTTTAGGAATGCTTGGCTACCCAGCAATGGCTAACTGATACAATACTGAGGCCTTGTTTGCACGATCAGAAAACTAGGAAGCAACCCAAGTGCAGGCTGGATGGTGTAGTGGGTAAGAGCCTGAAGTTTGGCCTCTGACTTGGGCCCCAAATCCCACCCTGCCACTTACCAGCTGTGTGTTGATGAGAAATTTATTTGACTTATCCCTATGTCCTCCTAGGTCCTTGTAAGAATTCAAGGGGTTAATACACCTAGAGGACTTGGAATAGTGTCTGGTAGAGAGGAATACTATTAAGTGTTGACTGTTGGTATTGGCTATTGATATGCTCACCAACAAAGTGTGGTTTATATATGTGTTGGAGGGACTTCCCTGGTGGTGCAGAGGTTAAGAATCCGCCCACCAATGCAGGGGACACAGGTTCGAGCCCTGGTCCGGGAATATCCCACATGCCGCGGAGCAACTAAGCCCGTGCGCTACAACTACTGAACCTGCGCTCTAGAGCCCGCTCGCCTAGAGCCCATGCTCTGCAACAAGAGAAGCCACTGCAATGAGAAGCCTGGGCGCAGCAACGAAGAGTAGCCCCCACTCGCCGCAACTAAAGAAAGTCCGCATGCAGCAACAAAGACCCAACACAGCCAAAAAAATAATTAATTAAAAAAAGATATATATATATATATATATATATATATATATATATATATATGTGTGTGTGTTGGAGGCGATAAAGGAGTAAATTTCCTGTATACCAACTTGGACAATTCTCAGAAATATATGATTGTATTGGAAAAAGCAAGTCATAGGACTATAACATTTACGTAAAGTTTTTTTTTTGTTTTTTTTTTTTAGCGGTACGCGGACCTCTCACTGTTGTGGCCTCTCCCGTTGCGGAGCACAGGCTCCGGACGCACAGGCTCAGTGGCCATGGCTCACGGGCCTAGCCGCTCCGCGGCATGTGGGATCTTCCCGGACCGGGGCACGAACCCGTGTCCCCTGCATCGGCAGGCGGACTCTCAACCACTGCGCCATCAGGGAAACCCACGTAAAGGTATTTTTAAAATACAGGGAGGAGGACATAAATACACCTCAGAGCATTTGCCTCTTTGAAGGCAAAGATGGGAATGGCTAAGTAGAAATCAAGAAGGAGTTTTGCTTTTTTAAATAAATTTATTTATTTTTGGCTGCGTTGGGTCTTCGCTGCTGTACGTGCGGGCTTTCTGTAGTTGCGGTGAGCGGGGGCTACTCTTCGTTGCGGTGCGCGGGCTTCTCATTGCGGTAGCTTCTCCTGTTGCGGCGCATGGGCTCTAGGCACGCGGGCTTCAGTAGTTGTGGCACGTGGGCTCGGTAGTTGTGGCTTGTGGGCTCTAGAGCGCAGCCTCAGTAGTTGTGGCGCACGGGCTTAGTTGCTCTGTGGCATGTGGCATCTTCCTGGTCCATGGCTTGAACCCGTGTCCCCTGCATTGGCAGGTGAATTCTTAACCACTGCGCCACCAGGGAAGTCCAAGAAGGATTTTTGCTTTAATCACAATGTTCTTTTTTATTATACAAAAAGACACTAGTTGTATAATTTTTTAAAAGTTATGCATAGGAAAAAGACTAGAAGCTAAGAAGTTGCCAACATTGGTTAATTTGGTTTGGTGAGAATATAAGTGTTTTTTTCTTCCTTATTCTTTACTGCCTCCCCAGCCCCCACCCGAATTCCTGTATTAATTACAATGGTTCCGAATCCTTCCTTTTCTGCAGCACCCGTTTGGGGACCTGATCTTCCCGGGCCAGTCCTGACATCTGCCTTGTCACAGGCAGGCTCAGCCCAGTGTGCATAGCACCTGGCACTGCTATCCAGGGCCTCCCTGCTCAGGCCCACCCAGGCCCACAGGTGGCTGTATTCTTGCCAAGGCTTCAGATCTCAGGCTTTGATCCTTAACGTGCTCGAAGAACAGCTCCTTAGTTTTGCTCATCGGAATTTAAGGGGTTCCCCTTCCTCCAGCTCCCCCAGCAAGGGGCCCTAGCACCCTCCTGCAAGCAGCTGAGGGGAAACCATGGGGAGGGGTGTTTGTACAGGAGGTGTCTGGGAAAGGGGGAAGCACAACAGAGGCACACGCCAGAGGCGATTTTCTTCATGGCAGATGCCAAATGGAGGACTTTATCAGGCTCTTTAAATTTTTAAAGACTTGTTGGTGATGTTTTGTCTTGCTGTCACTATGTTATTGAGGAGGGCAGATAAATCGGCTTTGGTGTTCTCAGCTACTGTGTATAAGGGTGTGAAAGTAAAGGCTGTTGCAGGGCCTACAGAATACAGGTTAGCGGGGTCCAGGTGGAAATTGGGAATCAAGAGAATTGTTTGCATCTCTAACAGAATGGTTCCTGGATTCTTCTGTTTGGACACTTTTGTCTTCTCAGGCCTGGGTTTTATATCCAAAGGGAGATCCTGAAGTTGTTCTTTCTGGTTTTGATTGATAGGTTCTGGATTAGACACTCTGGAAAATAGTAAGTTCAGATAAGACTGTTTTTTTCCTTTTTTAATACATCTTTATTGGAGTATAATTGCTTCACAATACGGTGTTAGTTTCTGTTGCATAACAAAGCAAATCATCCATATGCATACATATGTGCCCATATCCCCTCCCTCTTGAGCCTCCCCCGCATCCTCCCTATCCCACCCCTGTAGGTCATCTCAAAGCACCGAGCCAACCTCCCTGTGCTATGCTGCTGCTTCCCACCAGCCAACTATTTTACATTCGGTAGTGTATATATGTCGATGCTACTCTCACTTCGCCCCAGCGCTTCGTTCTCCCATCCCATATCATCAAGTCCATTCTCTATGTCTACCTCTTTATTCCTGTCCTGCACCCAGCAACTAGGTTCATCAGTACCATTTTTATTTTTTAGATTCCACATATATGCGTTAACATACGGTATTTGTTTTTCCGTTTTGATTTACTTCACTCTGTATGACAGACTCTAGGTCCATCCACCTCACTACAAATAACTAAATTTCATTTCTTTTTATGGCTGAGTAATATTCCAGTGTATATATATATACCACATCTTCTTTATCCGTTCATCTGTCAGTGCACATTTAGGTTGGTTCCATATCCTGGCTATTGTAAATAGTGCTGCAATGAACATTGGGGTGCATGTCTCTTTTTGAATTATGGTTTTCTCAGGGTATATGCCCAGTAGCAGGATTGCTGGGTAATATGGTAGTTCCATTTTTAGTTTTTTAAGGAACCTCCATACTGTTTTCCATAGTGGTTTTATCAGTTTACACTCCCACCAACAGTGTAGGAGGGTTCCCTTTTCACCACACCCCTTCCAGCATTATTGTTTATAGCTTTTTTGATAATGGCCATTCTGACCAGCATGAGGTGATACCTCATTGTAGTTTTGATTTGCATTTCTCTAATAATTAGTGATGTTGAGCATCTTTTCATGTGTCTCTTGGCCATCTGTATGCCTTCCTTGGTGAAATGTCTGTTTAGGTCTTCTGCCCATTTTTTTCTTTTTTTTACGCGGGCCTCACTGTTGTGGCCTCTCCCACTGTGGAGCACAGGCTCTGGACGCACAGGCTCAGCGGCCATGGCTCATGGGCCCAGCCGCTCCGCGGCATGTGGGATCTTCCCGGACCGGAGCACGAACCCGCGTCCCCTGCATCGGCAGGCGGACTCCCAACCACTGCGCCACCAGGGAAGCCCCCGCCCATTTTTTAACTGGATTGTTTGTGTTTTGGATATTGAGCTCCATGAGCTGTTTGTATATTTTGGCGATTAATCCTTTGTCTGTTGTTTCATTTGCAAATATTTTCTCCCATTCTGAGGGTTGTCTTTTTGTCTTGTTTATGGTTTTCTTTGCTGTGCAAAAGCTTTTAAGTTTAATTAAGTCCCATTTGTTTATTTTTGTTTTTATTTATGTTACTCTAGGAGGTGGGTCAAAAAAGATCTTGCTGTGGCTTATGTCAAAGAGTGTTTTTCCTATGTTTTCCTCTGAAAGTTTCATAGTGTCTGGCCTTACATTTAAGTCTTTAATCCATTTGGAGTTTATTTTTGTGTATGGTGTTAGGTAGTGTTCTAATTTCATTCTTTTACGTATAGCTGTCCAGTTTTCCCAGCACCATTTATTGAAGAGGCTGTCTTTTCTCCATTGTATGTTCTTGCCTCCTTTGTCATAAATTAGGTGCCCATATGTGCATGGCTTTATCTCTGGGCATTCTATCCTGTTCCATTGATCTATATTTCTGTCTTTGTGCCAGTACCATACGGTCTTGATTACTGTAGCTTTGTAGTATAGTTTGAAGTCAGGGAGCCTGATTCCTCCAACTCCGTTTTTCTTTCTCAAGATTGCTTTTACTATTCGGGGTCTTTTGTGTTTCTATACGAATTGTAAGATTTTTTGTTCTAATTCTGTGAAGAATGACATTGCTAGTTTGGTAGGGTTTGCATTGAATCTGTAGATTGCTTTGGGTAGTATAGTCATTTTCACAATATTGATTCTTCCAATCCAAGAACATAGTATATTTCTCCATCTGTTTATGTCATCTTTGATTTCTTTCATCAGTGTTTTATAGTTTTCAGAGTACACGTCTTTAGCCTCCTTAGGCAGATTTATTCCTAGGTATTTTATTCTTTTTGTTGCAATGGTAAATGGGAGTGTTTCCTTAATTCCTCTTTCTGATTTTTTGTTGTTGGTGTATAGGAATGCCAGAGATTTCTGTGCATTAATTTTGTATCCTGCAACCTTACCAAATTCATTGATTAGTTCTAGCAGTTTTCTGGTGGCATCTTTAGGATTTTCTATGTATAGTATCATGTCATCTGCAAATAGTGACAGTTTTGCTTCTTCTTTTCCTATTTCTTTTTCTTCCCTGATTGCTGTGGCTAGGACTTCTAAAACTATGTTGAATAAGAGTGGTGAGAGTGGACATCCTTGTCTTGTTCCTGATCCTAGTGGAAATGCTTTCAGTTTTTCACCAACGACAAACCCACCCGCTTGCTGTGGGTTTATCATATATGGCCTTTATTATGTTGAGGTAGTTTCCCTCTATGCCCATTTTCTGCAGAGTTTTTATCATAAATGGGTGTTGAATTTTGTCAAAAGCTTTTTCTGCATCTATTGAGATGATCATATGGTTTTTATTCCTTAATTTGTTAATGTGGTGTATCACATTGATTGATTTGCATATATTGAAGCATCCTTGCATCCATGGGATAAATCCCACTTGATCATGGTGTATGATCCTTTTAATGTGCTGTTGGATTCTGTTTGCTTGTATTTTGTTCAGGATTTTTGCACCCATGTTCATCAGTGATATTGGTCTATAATTTTCTTTTTTTGTGATATCTTTTTCTGGTTTTGGTATCAGGGTGATGGTGGCTTTGTAGAATGAATTTGGGAGTGTTTCTCCCTCTGCAATTTTTTGGAAGAGTTTGAGAAGGATCGGTGTTAGCTCTTCTCTAAATGTTTGGTAGAATTCGTCTGTGAAGCCATCTGGTCCTGGACTTTTGTTTGTTGGAAGATTTTTAATTACAGTTTCAATTTCATTACTTGTGATAGGTCTGTTCATATTTTCTAATTCTTCCTGGTTCAGTCTTGGAAAATTGTACCTTTCCAAGAATTTGTCCATTTCTTCGTGGTTGTCCATTTTATTGGCATATAGTTGTTTGTAGTAGTCTCTTATAATCCTTTGTATTTCTGCAGTGTCAGTTGTGATTTCTCCTTTTTCATTTCTAATTTTATTGATTTGTGTCCTCTCCCTTTTTTCTTTTTTTTTTTTTTTTTTTTTT